>NC_086452.1:204229516-204307193 GCF_028390025.1 Pseudophryne corroboree
CTTTTTTAACTCGTATTTTGCATATTTTTCTTTTTTATTGTATTAAACTATATGGTCACTCCATGTTTATGTTGTCTAGTTTCTCTCTGTTACAGTGTACTTACAGGTTCAGTAAACTTGTAATTTTTTCTATTGGTACATATTTAATTGCACAAATGTATACTCCTATGAAGTCAACTCACATTATTATGACCACCTCCTACTGTAGATTTGATGTTGGCAGTGCATAGCCCATGAAGTACATCATGTGTCATGCGCTGACTTGGTGGGTACATAAGGGGTGCAATAGCTCGTCTGCACACATTTCAATCATTGCTGTAATGGGTAAAAGGTGTGATTTATAAGAGTTGCAAAAAAGGGATGATTATCGGCTTTCAGGCCAAGGGTGGCAGTATTTCTGAAACAGCGCAGGTTGTGAACTGTTCGTGTGCTACTGTGGTGAAGGTGAATCGTGACTGGACAAATTGCACCATTGCAAATAACCACCATGGAAACTGTGGAGGACCACGTGCCATTGATGTGAGGTGAACCACGGCTACGAAGGTGCATGACGTCCGACCAACATGCTATAGTAGAGCAGCTCCCCTTCAAAATGAACCTGGAGGCTACCAGATGTGTGTCTAAAATGACAGTTCAGTGAACCCTGCTGCGCGTGGGATTCCGAAGCTGTTATTCTAGCTATTAGCTGGTGGTCACAATAATGTGACCCGACCGTGCATTTTGATGAGAAAGGATTATATTTTTGAATTAGAAAAGATTATATTTTCTCTGAAATTAGCTGATTGTGATCAGATAAAAGTTTGTAATTAAGTTCATCAGATATTAAATGATGGAAACTTATTAATCTATTCAATACAATTTTGATCACAATCTTGTCCCATATGGTCCATATTGTCCCAATGTTTATGATGGGATCTCTAAAGGGCGCGATGTGTGCTGAGCGAGGGCGACAGATGGGGGGAAACTAATTTCACCCGCCGGTGAAATGAGTGATGTGCAATCTAGCACCGGCAATAGCGCTGCGCGGGGCCACGCATCGCTGTCGCTGTGGGGCACACACACGGAGAGATCCGTGCTTAAGTTCTAAGCAATCTAGTGGTCCTCCACAGTTTCCATGGTGGTTATTTGCAATGGTGCAATTTGTCCAGTCACATTATATATTAAATAACTGATATCAGTTAGTCTCTGGTAGATGACATTAAATGACTGGACCCTTTAAGTATTAGTTTCTAATTTTGTCAGTGTATGTTTTCTTGCTGCAGTAGTTCATAGCTTGCCATATTTTTTTCCCTGACCAGTTTACTTGTCTAGGGGGTGATTTTTGACATTCTACTATGTTTATGTTTTCTACCCGTGTAAAATTCTGCAGTTATGGAAGGGATTCCATCAACCCTGCCTTACAAAAGCACTTCAGTTGCCCAGCTTGCAGTACTGCAATACTGGAGGGTGCTACAGCTGTTCACCACACTGTGCTACATGTTTTGTAAACCTGATCTGTATGAGAGGGTTGTTGCCATGTTCCTCAGCCCTACTGTATATGTCTGAGGTGCTTTTGTCTTTCTTCAGGTCTATTCTTCTCTTTGTTAGTTCACTGACGTTCATTGCCTGACATTGTCTCTGCCATACAGTGCATTCAGAAAGTATTCACAGCGCTTCACTTTTTCCACATTTTGTTATGTTACAGCCTTATTCCAAAATGGAATAAATTAATTTTGTCCTCTAAATTCTACACACAATTCCCCATAATGACAACATGAAAATGACGTCTCTCCCATAGTGCCGCACACGCACACTGCCTGAGCCGGAAGCCGGAGACAAGCGGCAACTGAGAGGAAGAAACTGGCGCCCGCTGGTAACTAAATTTCAGCAGGCGCCTGACTTCTCCCTGGGTTAGGTGAGCCCGAGGAGGCGTAACTGCGTTCCGGCTCCAAATGGAACTGACGGAACGCAGTTCCACCCCATTCCGGCTCACTTTATCCTCTGCCTCCCATGATATATCATATTAGTGATTACAGAATAGGGATGTGTGTGTCATGTATGTTCTGCTATCCAACTGCTTAGTGCATAGCTGCTCTGCAATGGAAGCAGGAGTCTTGTAGAACGGATGGTGTGCTGACTGCGGAGACTCACACAGCTCCTCACAGACCATTCTGCAGTACTACTGTTGCATCCTCCTCCAGGGAACATGCTGACTGGCTGAGAGGAGGTGGAGACACGAGTGGTTGCTCAAGGCTCTGCAAAGGCTTATGGGGGGAGCTGCTGCAGATGTGCATGCTTAGTAGCTCCCCCATCAACCATTTTACGTTTGCTTCAATGAGCTCAGAAGTTTACCTTTCTCCTAATGCTGCCTGATTGGAGCTGAGCTCTGATTGTGGCAGCTGGACGCTGGCCCGACAGAAAGGTGAGTGCAGCCCACTGAGGGGACCGGCTGAATGAGGACTGGCCAGGTGGCCCGGTGGCCCAATCCACCCCTGGTGTGTACTGTCTGGCAGTCGGTCACTGGGATGCTCTCTACATTGTGTAGCAGTCAATGGTTCCTCACTGTACTGTACATTACTCACTGGATGCTCTGTGAAATGTACAGTGATCACTGGGATGCCTTGTGCACTTTGTTTCTGGAATCCCAATCCATGAAATATGTTAGTTAAAACTTTACTAGGGTATAATTTGATTTGACTAATTTTGTATGTAAATGACTAATTGGCTACTGATAGCCTAGTAAAGTGTTTACTTATGTAATCCTATATTGTTTTTTTTTCTCAGCATAGATTGAGCTAGTACACACCTACAGTATACCTGAAAGCCAATATAACACAAACTAGAAACATATAATACACAACATGACTATAGTACTGATACTGTATCTATTTTCTTCCAATGATTTGTGTATTTTATGGTAGAAACTGGGATGTTCTCTGTATTTGTATTGTATTTTGGTATTGGTAAATACATTTTCTTTTTATGATAGAATTCCTCTGATTACCTATTTAATATCTGCAACCTACTTTAACTGACTGCTGACACTACTGTATGCTCTTAATTTTTGCCCACCGGGATGTCCCCCTGTCTTAAGTGCCCCAGGCCCACTGAAGTCTTAAGGTGTGTACACACGGTGAGATTTCTCCATTCGATTTTGACTATATAGTCAAAATCGCAAGTAAAGTTAGTGGAAATCGCAAGGTGTTAGGCAGCTTGCGATACTGATTCGATCCTGATGCGCACTCCCGCGGGTCGGTGTCGCAAGACTAGACAGACTGTGCAGGAAAGTCAATCTTGACTATCTAGTGTACTATCTAGTACAAAGTATAGTCAAAATTGTACATAGACAAAAGTACAGATAATCAAAATCTGTGCTTCTGGGCTCTGGGGGAGATAAACGGAAATCGCATAGTCAAAATCGGGTATAGCAAGGATCACACCGTGTGTACACAGCTTAAGAGCCTAATTCAGACCAGATCACTGATTGCAGCCTGGTGCCCTTTGTGGAGTACTGCGCGTGCGCACCCAGTGAGATACGAAGGCACCTCACTGGTGCAATCGCCTCTGCCTGATTTAGGGGCAGAGGCAGGGCGGGAGGGTGCGTGCCAATAATGCCGTTGTGGGGGGCGCGGTCTGGACAACGCAGGGGATGCTTTCGCACCTGTGTGAAGGGGGTAGGTGCTGACATGCGGGGCGGACTAGTGCTGGGCGTCCCTCCACATGTCAGAGAATCTGATCGTAGATGCTAAATTTAGCACATCCACGATCAGGTCTGAGTCACCCCCTTAATCCTGTGGTGCCTATTAGTGTTCGGTGAGATGGTCAGTTTATACCTGCCTTAATTTAGTTTGATCCCATGGTGATTTGAACCATATCATGAGTTTATCAGAGGAGCTTCTTACCCTACTGCTGCAGTATTCAAATTCAAAGCAACTTGACAAATTTAAAGCAAACCTCAAAAATGTTGATTCACCATTTGGATCTATCTGGCCTCAAATAATGGAAACACTTGCAAAAAGTTTTCATTCTAGGAATAGGAGCATCTGTCAGCACATCAACATATAAAATATGGAGGTTATAAAAAGAGATATACGGACTAATGAACTCTGTGCAAAAAAAAGAGGTCATGTGTGTGGGTGGGACACATCCTGACAAGTCTTTAGAACAAATGATTTGAATGGTTTTTAGGTAAAACTTTTCAAGCAGATAATTTTCCATTAAAATGTAAGAGAGGATCTGTCATCTTTCTGCTAGAGGCAGAGAGGGAAGGATGGGGATAAATAATTAAATTGTCGCAAGCTGCAGAATGCCATCACAGCAACATATTGTGTCTAGGAGAAATTGTAATACAGTGAAATATAGAAATCTACTCACCAACAGGACAGTTGTCTGTATTTAATCACACATACAGTAATAAACATCACAGTGACAATAGATGTGTATGTCACCTGCTGCAGATTGTTACAGGCATTGTGTTTTGCTGCATAGCTTTCAGAGGAACGTAAGCAACATTCCATAAGTATGTCACTGTCATAGAATGGAACACCCTCAATAGATAAACAGCAGCAATTCAATCAATGGATCGTTATGGTACACCCAGTGTTACTATTATCTTTGAAATAAAGGAGCAAACAGATAATCATACCACAAAATGTGCATTGTGCTATTCCGTGCACAATATTCCCATCTTCTTTTGTAATACCATCTTTTTAACTCATCATTTCATAATATAGATTATGGAAAAATAAAATTCAGGTTCCATTGGATCTGTGGCAGATATTTGGAAATTTCTGCATGTGACAGACTTGTACTGCACATGTGTAGTACAGGTCTGAGACATCGGACGCAGATTGACTGCAGACTGTCAGCAACAGATAGTTTTGCTGCCACCTGCAGGCAGGGAGGTGGCGGCGGCAGCTCTCTCCCATAATGGAGGAGTGTAGCCTCTGTTTTGGGGGAGTGACAAGAACAGGATCTCAATCGAAAGATGGTGATTTCCTGGCCTCTATATTGGATGAGCAGCGGACAGATTGCCTAACCCCATGGATCATGCAGCCGGCCGATGGTGTCACAAGTGATCCGATGCTGCATCCTCCTGCTCCAGTAACATATCTATGCATCCTTGCTGCTTCGTACTCTAGACACCTCTCACCACATTTGGATCAGCCCCAATATAACACAAAGAGGCATTTTATTACAATCACAAATATGCTGTAAAGGTAAAAGTTACCAAAGCATGACATAAAGAGACATTTACATACTGAAGGAAGAGCATCGGGGGTAATTCCAAGTTGATCACAGCAGGAATTTTATTAGCAGTTGGGCAAAACCATGTGCACTGCAGGGGAGGCAGATAAAACATGTGCAGAGAGAGTTAGATTTGGGTGGGTTATATTGTTTCTGTGCAAGGTAAATACTAGAGATGAGCGCCTGAAATTTTTCGGGTTTTGTGTTTTGGTTTTGGGTTCGGTTCCGCGGCCGTGTTTTGGGTTCGAACGCGTTTTGGCAAAACCTCACCGAATTATTTTTGTCGGATTCGGGTGTGTTTTGGATTCGGGTGTTTTTTTCCAAAAACACTAAAAAACAGCTTAAATCATAGAATTTGGGGGTCATTTTGATCCCAAAGTATTATTAACCTCAAAAACCATAATTTACACTCATTTTCAGTCTATTCTGAATACCTCACACCTCACAATATTATTTTTAGTCCTAAAATTTGCACCGAGGTCGCTGTGTGAGTAAGATAAGCGACCCTAGTGGCCGACACAAACACCGGGCCCATCTAGGAGTGGCACTGCAGTGTCACGCAGGATGTCCCTTCCAAAAAACCCTCCCCAAACAGCACATGACGCAAAGAAAAAAAGAGGCGCAATGAGGTAGCTGTGTGAGTAAGATTAGCGACCCTAGTGGCCGACACAAACACCGGGCCCATCTAGGAGTGGCATTTTTGTTCTCCATATTTTAATAGGCACAACTAAAAGGCACCTCAGGTAAACAATGGAGATGGATGGATTGGATACTAGTATACAATTATGGACGGGCTGCCGAGTGCCGACACAGAGGTAGCCACAGCCGTGAACTACCGCACTGTACTGTGTCTGCTGCTAATATATAGACTGGTTGATAAAGAGATAGTATACTCGTAACTAGTATGTATGTATAAAGAAAGAAAAAAAAACCACGGTTAGGTGGTATATACAATTATGGACGGGCTGCCGAGTGCTGACACAGAGGTAGCCACAGCCGTGAACTACCGCACTGTACTGTGTCTGCTGCTAATATATAGACTGGTTGATAAAGAGATAGTATACTCGTAACTAGTATGTATGTATAAAGAAAGAAAAAAAAACCACGGTTTGGTCACTGGTATATACAATTATGGACGGGCTGCCGAGTGCCGACACAGAGGTAGCCACAGCCGTGAACTACCGCACTGTACTGTGTCTGCTGCTAATATATAGACTGGTTGATAAAGAGATAGTATACTCGTAACTAGTATGTATGTATAAAGAAAGAAAAAAAAACCACGGTTAGGTCACTGGTATATACAATTATGGACGGGCTGCCGAGTGCCGACACAGAGGTAGCCACAGCCGTGAACTACCGCACTGTACTGTGTCTGCTGCTAATATATAGACTGGTTGATAAAGAGATAGTATACTCGTAACTAGTATGTATGTATAAAGAAAGAAAAAAAAACCACGGTTAGGTGGTATATACAATTATGGACGGGCTGCCGAGTGCCGACACAGAGGTAGCCACAGCCGTGAACTACCGCACTGTACTGTGTCTGCTGCTAATATATAGACTGGTTGATAAAGAGATAGTATACTCGTAACTAGTATGTATGTATAAAGAAAGAAAAAAAAACCACGGTTAGGTCACTGGTATATACAATTATGGACGGGCTGCCGAGTGCCGACACAGAGGTAGCCACAGCCGTGAACTACCGCACTGTACACTGGTTGATAAAGAGATAGTAGTATACTCGTAACAACTAGTATGACTGACTATGACGGTATAAAGAATGAAAAAAAAACCACGGTTAGGTGGTATATATTATAATACAATTATGGATGGACGGACTGCCTGCCGACTGCCGACACAGAGGTAGCCACAGCCGTGAACTACCGCACTGTACACTGGTTGATAAAGAGATAGTAGTATACTCGTAACAACTAGTATGACACTATGACGGTATAAAGAATGAAAAAAAAACCACGGTTAGGTGGTATATATTATAATAATACAATTATGGATGGACGGACTGCCTGCCGACTGCCGACACAGAGGTAGCCACAGCCGTGAACTACCGCACTGTACACTGGTTGATAAAGAGATAGTAGTATACTCGTAACAACTAGTATGACTATGACGACGGTATAAAGAAAGAAAAAAAAATACCACAGTTAGGTGGTATATAATTATACAATTATGGATGGACGGACTGCCTGCCGAGTGCCGACTGCCGACACAGAGGTAGCCACAGCCGTGAACTACCGCACTGTACTGTGTCTGCTGCTAATATAGACTGGTTGATAAAGAGATAGTATACAACAATATACTACTATACTGGTGGTCAGGCACTGGTCACCACTAGTCACACTGGCAGTGGCACTCCTGCAGCAAAAGTGTGCACTGTTTAATTTTAAATTAATATAATATTATGTACTCCTGGCTCCTGCTATAACAACCTACAGTGCTCCCCAGTCTCCCCCACAATTATTATAAGCTTTTATACATTGATGTGCAGCACACTGGGCTGAGCTGAGTGCACACAGACTGAGTCACACTGTGTGACTGCTGTGTATCGTTTTTTTCAGGCAGAGAACGGATATAGCAGAGAACGGATATATTAAATAAAAGTTAACTTAACAACAACTGCACTGGTCACTGTGGTAAACTCTGTCTGCACAATCTCTCTCTCTCTCTCTCTCTTCTAATCTATTCTAATGGAGAGGACGCCAGCCACGTCCTCTCCCTATCAATCTCAATGCACGTGTGAAAATGGCGGCGACGCGCGGCTCCTTATATAGAATCCGAGTCTCGCGAGAATCCGACAGCGTCATGATGACGTTCGGGCGCGCTCGGGTTAACCGAGCAAGGCGGGAAGATCCGAGTCGCTCGGACCCGTGAAAAAAAAAGTGAAGTTCGTGCGGGTTCGGATTCAAAGAAACCGAACCCGCTCATCTCTAGTAAATACTGGCTGCTTTATTTTTACACTGCAAATTAGATTGCAGATTGAACACACCACACCCAAATCTAACTCTCTCTGCACATGTTAAATCTGCCTCCCCTGCAGTGCACATGGGCCCTCATTCCGAGTTGTTCGCTCACTAGCTGCTTTTAGCAGCATTGCACACGCTAAGCCGCCGCCCTCTGGGAGTGTATCTTAGCTTAGCAGAATTGCGAACGAAAGATTAGCAGAATTGCGAATAGAAAATTCTTAGCAGTTTCTGAGTAGCTCCAGACTTACTCAGCCATTGCGATCAGTTCAGTCAGTTTCTTTCCTGGTTTGACATCACAAACACACCCAGCGTTCGCCCAGACACTCCCCCGTTTCTTCAGACACTCCCGCGTTTTTCCCAGAAACGCCAGCGTTTTTTCGCACACGCCCAGAAAACGTCCAGTTTCCGCCCAGAAACACCCACTTCCTGTCAATCACACTCCGATCACCAGAACGATGAAAAATCCTCGGTATGCCGTGAGTAAAATACCTAACTTTTGTGTAAAATAACTAAGCGCATGCGCTCTGCGAACCTTGCGCATGCGCAGTAAGCGACTAATCGCAATATAGCGAAAATTGGCAACGAGCGAACAACTCGGAATGACCACCATGGTTTTGCCCAACTGCTAACAAAATTGCTGCTGCGATCAACTTAGAATTACCCCCATTGGGGGTCATTCCGAGTTGTTCGCTCGCAAGCGGATTTTAGCAGATTTGCTCATGCTAAGCCGCAGCCTACTGGGAGTGAATCTTAGCATCTTAAAATTGCGAACGATGTATTCGCAATATTGCGATTACACACCTCGTAGCAGTTTCTGAGTAGCTTCAGACTTACTCGGCATCTGCGATCAGTTCAGTGCTTGTCGTTCCTGGTTTGACGTCACAAACACACCCAGCGTTCGCCCAGACACTCCTCCGTTTCTCCGGCCACTCCTGCGTTTTTTCCGGAAACGGTAGCGTTTTTTCCCACACGCCCATAAAACGGCCGGTTTCCGCCCAGTAACACCCATTTCCTGTCAATCACATTACGATCGCCAGAACGATGAAAAAGCCATGAGTAAAAATCCTAACTGCATAGCAAATTTACTTGGCGCAGTCGCAGTGCGGACATTGCGCATGCGCATTAAGCGGAAAATCGCTGCGATGCGAAGATTTTTACCGAGCGAACAACTCGGAATGACCCCCATTGTCCGAAGCTTACTTGTGAGCTGTGCTTTTTTTTACAGTTTTCAAAGGATTTCTAAGAACAGTTTTCAAGAAAATGGGTGGACATTTTTAAAATGTCAGAAACAATGATTTATTAGTGGTGACCTTTATACATGTAAAATAAGTCTTCCAAACCATGGTCATCTTTTTCAGGTGATGTTTGGAAATGAGATGTTTAAAGTGAAATGTACTTTTTTTTTTAACATATTTATACATTTTACTACAGCAGGTGTTCTTTTACAAACTAATGGTATTTACAGCATTTGGGAATAGTTATACATTAGTGTAACAAATGTTAAATGACAGGTATATTTACTAAAGATCAATTTTAGAGTGATTTTAAAATCGATCTAAAGGCCTAATTTAAATTGGATTGCAAATCGCGATCCAACCGTAATTTTTGCGTTCGGCCAGTGGTAACACGCAATAAATGCGAATGCCTCTGCCTGGTTGACAGGAAGAGGCGTTCGCAGGGCGGGAGGGGGCTGCAACACTCCGTTTCCAAGGCGGAGATGGAGCGTTACAGGGGCGGCAGCAGGGAAATGGGGGCAGTGGCTTCCTAACGAGAGTGTGGTGTAAGCATAATCAGGGTGGCTGCATGACTTCACGTGCAGATGCACTGATCACAAAGATGGCAACGGGACTCCTTCCATCGCAGCCAGGCTGCGGCGGCAGGAGCCATCCACATTTTCACTAATCACACTGAAATTGCAGTGTGATCACAATTTCAGCGCAATCACAGTGGGTGGGTTGTGGACTGCATGTTGGGTGGCCTTGCCCTGCGATGGGCAGCCCCCAGCATGTGAGCAAAAGGATTGTATATTCTGCTGTTTAGCAGAATGTACAATCCTTACTGGATAGGGTCCTAAATCCACAAACATTGACATCATAATTCAGTGTATAAATTGCATATTTAATAACACGAAATTTTAAAAAAATTATAATTTTTTTAATCGATGTTGGTCAACTTTTAATAGTGTAAAGTCATTTTTGTCAGTTCCATTTAAAATCATACAATATGCAGAATGGGTCCTGCATTGTCACATGCCTGATTGACAGACTGCAGCCATTTAGGGGTGTAAGTGGGCATAGCTATGCATTTTCTGGGTGTGGCCCAGGGTTGCTTAGATGGCCAATGGTCTTGATGCTGATCCAATGCTGCCTCTTAGGATGCAACACTTGGATCTGCAATGTTGTCAGGAGGCGTCGTTGTCCCTCAGATGCTTCCTGCTGCATTAGTATATTTTAATTTCATGTGTGAATTGACACCTTCAGTAATCAATCAGGGGCTTACATGCAATCCAAAACACTGACCGCTAGTAAATTTTAGATTACTAGTTATTCTATGCAAAAGTGTTGATGTTTTTCCAATGTTCACATTTGATTATGAATCAATTTTGTTTGCCTTTAGTAAATCTCCAATTTGCAGAACTGATAAAAAAAAACCATAAACAATTTTTTTTTTTAATTGACCTTTAGGGGTATATTCAATTGCTGTCAGGTCCTTTCCAACGGAAAGGATCTGACAGCTCTCTATTCAATGCCAATGCTCAATTCAGTTTTTAAAAGTCGGATTGACATTGTCGGAAACTGGGCTAAAACCTGTGGGGTTTGGCCTCGCTTCTGACAATACACGCGGCTCAGCGGAAGAAGCTTCCGACAAAACGACAGTTTCCGACTCTAATTGAATATACCCCTATGTAAATGTACTGCCTGATGTGACACACTGTGAGCATATTCTTGTTTAAGAAAATACATAAAAGTGTTTCACCCAAAGTGGTGTCTCTATTAGCTTTTTACATGCAGTACCTTTTGTACCACCAGATGTCATGTTCCTATCATAACCCCAATAAAATGAAGTAGAACACTAAATAACAGATTAATTCAAAGATAATGTAAAATAAACAAAGCCATCTAGTCAATTAAGCATAATTAGAATATTATTTTATTGTGGGTGTCTTTAATGCTGATTGTGGATCGAGCACATTATCATTGTTTGCATTTTTTGTATTCTGCTTGTATTTATCTACAGTATAAGCTTGTCTTTCACATATTATTTATTATTATTAACCTTTATTTATATGGGGCCACAAGGGATCCGTACCACCCAATTACAGAGTATATAGACAAATAATGAAAACAGGAAAATGCTGAATTACAGTTCAAGACAATGTAGGGCAAGTACAGGGTATATTAACATACAGTAGCTGCATTAGCAGACAACACTGAAATAAGTATCAGGGTGGCAGAAAACCAAGGGTTTTGGTGCCATTGAAGGGATTATGGAGGAGAAGATTTAAGTAAAAGAATGAAAAGCACATGAGGGAAGAGGGCCCTGCTCATGAGAGCTTACATTCTAAAGGGGAGCGGCAGAGAGACAGGGGTTACACAGATGGGGTAGACAGTGAGCGTGGGACAGAGGGCTTAGAACGAGAGTTTGCTGAGTTTGGTGAAGAAGCCTTGAGAGTCTGTTTGAAGTTTTGTAGAGAAGTGGATAATCTGAAGGGGAGAGGTAGAGAATTCCAGAGAAAGGGAGCAGCACGTGCAAAATCTTGGAGGTAGGAGTGGGAGGAGGCAATCAGTAGGCATGAGAGGCAGCATGCATTAGTGGAGCCAATAGGAAGGTTAGGAGTGTAAGGGTGATGAGGTCAGAGATTTAAATGGGAGGGGAATGGGTGAGGGCTTTGTAAGTGAGGGTGAAAAGCTTGAATTGGATTCTGAAGGGGAATGGGACCCAGTAAAGGGCTTGAAAGAGAGGGGAGGTGAACGTAGTATGTTTGATGGGGAAGATGAGCTGGGTAGCAGCATTTAGGATAGATTAGAGTGGAGAGGCATTTTTCGGGATGCCAGATAGGAGAAGATTACAGTAATCCAGTCTGCAAATTACCAGTGAGTGGATAAGGGTTTTAGTGGCATCCTGGATGAGAAAGGGTCTGATCCTGGAAATATTTTTGAGATGAAAACTGCAGGTTTGTGAGAGGTACTGAATGTGTGGTTTGAAGGAGAGGGAGGAGTCAAGGATTACTCCAAGACAGCACACTTGGGGGCTAGAGGAGATAGTAGTGCCATCAATAGATAATGAAATTGTGGTAGGTGAGATTCTGCTGGAGGGTGAAAAGATGATCAGCTCAGCCTTAGACATGTTTTGTTTAAAATATTGCTAGGACATCCATTAAGAGATAGCAGATAGACAGTTGGAGATACATGTGAGGAGAGAGGACGGATGGTGTAATGGTTAGCATTACTGCCTCACAGCACTGAGGTCATGGGTTTGATTCCCACCATGGCTCTAACTGTGTGGAGTTTGTTTATTCTCCCTGTACTTGCGTGGGTTTCCTCCGGGTACTCCAGTTTCCTCCCACAATCCAAAAATATACTATTAGGTTAATTGCACCAAACAAAAATTAACCCTAGTGTGAATGTGTGTGCATGTACATATGGTAGGGAATATAGATTGTGAGGGTCACTGGCGCAGGGAAAGATGTGAATGGCCAGATATTCTCTGTAAAGCGCTGTGGAATATGTGTGCACTAAATAAATAACTGGCAATAAATAATAAATAAAAGGCAGGGGAGGAAGGGTAGATCTTAGTATCATCAGCATAGAAATTATATTGTAAGCTCACCTAAAGAAAAGGAGAGACCTAAGGACACCTACAGTTCATGGAAGTGTGTGTGAAGGGGTGGGGGTGTGGAGTCATGGGAGGAGACAGCCAGAAGAGGGCAGTTTCCACAGTGTCAAAGGCAGCAGAGAGTCCAAGGAGAAAAAGCAGATAGTAGTGCTCCTTTTTAGTAGAAAGAAGGTCATTGCAGACTTTCCTGAGGGCAGTTTCAGTGGAGTGGAGTGGAGTGGAGTGGAGTGGAGTGGAGTGGAGTGGAGTGGAGTGGACAGAAGCCAGACTAGAATGGTTCAAGCAGAGAGTTTTAGGAAAGAAAGGTAGTAATTTGATTGTAGACCATATGTTCAAAGAGTTTTTTTTTGCAAAAAGGAGGAGAGAGATGGGTCAGCAGTTGGGGAGAGTATGTGGATCAAGGGTAGGTGTTTTAAAAATAGAGGAGATGTGTGCACGCTTTAAGGCATAGGGGACAGTGCTTGATGAGAGGAAGAGATTGAATAGATGGGCAAGATTGAAACAGACAGAAGGAGAGAGCTAGAGGAGGAGGCAGGAGGGGATAGAGTCAAGTGGGGAGGAGGAAGGGAGAATAAGTGAGTGTCATGACTTCCTCACCAGAAAAATAGGATTAGTCTGTCAGAGTTGGTAAGAGGGATTGGGAGGGGTAGGGGGTGGTTGCTGATGGTCTGGTGGGATGTGATGTCCTGATATATAGAGTCAAGAGCAGAGAGTGAGGAGGGGAGATGAGGTGGATGTGGGCAGAGGAGGGAGTTGATAGTGGCAAAGAGGCACCAGGGGTATGAAGACTGGAAGGAGATGAGGTTCTTGAAGTACGACTGTTTAGCAAGGGAAACAGCAGCACTAAAGGATGAGGGCATAAGTTTGAAATGGAGGTCTGCCTTAGAGCATGATTTCCTTCTCTGTCACTCGACAGTACATGAGCATTTTTGCAGATTCTGTGTCTGGTGCATTTGATGTGCCAGGGTTGAGGTGTTGATGTGAGGGTGAATAGTGATCAGAGGAGCGCCAGAGTCAAGAGCAGAAGTAAGGGATGCATTGTATAGGGAAGTCGCTTATGCAGAGCATGAGAGAGAGAGAATTGGAGAAAGTAGTGAGTTGAACAGGGAGGATAGGGAAGTGGTGTTGATATCCTCAATGTTAAGCTTAGTGATAATAGCCTTAGGAGGTAGAGATGGGGAAGCAGATACAGGTAAGTTAAAAGAGTGTAGATGGTGGTCAGAGAGAGCCCATGGGAAGTGGGATAAACCGGAAATACTGTATCACAACGGTGAGTGAAGACCAGATCAAGTGATCTCTCTTTCGCATGGGAGGGCGAAGAGGTCCACTGGGAGACACCTAGTAAAGATGTGAGGTTTGGGAGTTTAGAGACAGAGGATCTTTGGGGGCTATCAATTAAAATGTTGAAGGGAACAGCTACTAAACGATGAACAGGATGGAAGAGGTGTACAGCATGCACCTCAAATGTAAGGGATGGTTCTGGGGGTTTGAGTTGGTAGCAGTAGTTAGAGGGTAAAAGGACCCCAACACTACCGCCTTGATGACCACCAGGCCGGGAGGGGCGGGGGTAGAATGTGAGGCCCCCAGCAGAGAAAGCAGAAGGAGATGTGGTGTCAGAGTGGGTAATCCAGGTTTCAGTAATGGCTAGGAGATGCAGGGAGTTGGAGATGAAAGGTCACAGATGAGGACAAGTTTGTTACAAACAGATCTGGTATTCCAGAGGGTACAGGCTATGGGGTGTAAGTTTGTGGGAGAGATGCAGATGAGATTATAAGGGTTGCTGTAGCATTGAGTTGAGATTCATTTGTATAGCAGAGATAAAGCATGTGCAGTGTTGGGGCGGGCACCTAAGCTAGGAGGGGAAATTTCAGGAGGAGGGCAGTGAGGGAGTATAGTGTGATGCGGATAAAGGTGAGGTGACAGGGAAAGGAGGTAGGGAGCAGAGCTGAGTGGTAGGGTGGTAAACCCAAGGTGAGGCAGAGGTAATTGAAAGTGGGGTAACAGGAGAGAAGGGGAAGGGAATCAGAGAGGTGGATAGGAAACAGAGGAGGGAAGAGAGTAGGAGACTAGGGGGAAAGGATCGATGTGGGAGGGGGCAAAATAAAGGATTAGGTAGACAAGGAGTGATGGGGAGGGTTGATGAAAACCTGGAACATAGTATGGAGTATGTTGAAAAACAAATTGGAAATAGGAGCGGAGACCAGAGGCGCTCCAGAGATGGGGCTGCAGCACAGTCCAAAATTAAAAATTCTAATTTCTTCTTCAATGTCCTAAAAGGCACACTACCATTTCTAGTACTTGTGTAATCATGCAAAGCTAGCCTTTAATCAGCTTATATTTCTTTTTAAATGCTAGTTATTGCTGATGTGTATTCATCCTCTTTGTTAAGATAGAAGACATTTTGTTTTTAGCTTTTTGTTTTTCACTGTCCAATCATATGGAAAGGAAATAGACCTGCCCTCTTTTCTATATTTCTGCATACTGTTTCTTATCAACAGCATATTCACTATGCACTTCCATGGCTTGTGATTCTGGTTTGTCAGAGTAGCCTCTATGAACATTGAGTTGCTATCAACAAACAAAGGGGCAGATGTACTAAGCCTTAGAAAGTGATAAAGTGGAGAGAGATAAACTACCAATCAGCTCCTGTCATTTTTCAAATACAGCCTGTAACATGGCATGGAGCTGATTGGTTGGTACTTTATCTCTCTCCGTGTTATCACTTTACAAGGCTTGGTACATTGCCCCCTTTGTCTTATGCTTCTGACTTAAACTGTTGTGCTAGGCCCAGAACTTGTTAGCAACAGATAATGTAGGACATTGTCCAGGAGTGTTGATATCAAAGGAGATATTATTATGATACAATAAATCTTACTAAGCCACATGTTAAACTATAGCTACACTCATGTCAGCCAACCGTCAGCTTCTAGCACCCTGTCTTCCATGACTTTTTTAAAACAAAAAACAAAAACGTTAATAACATAACAGAACCATTACACAAGCATACAGTAAGATTGTTGTCACAATAATATTAATACACATTATTGAGAAACTTGCATAGTATCTTCTTCAAATTTCATTAAATTCAGTCATGCAGTACAGTGATCATTTGTAATGTCACCCGGTAACACTCCTGCCTTGCAAGCGTATATGTGATCAACTTAAATGGAAGATGCTGTAGTTGTAAATGGTTGAGAGACAAAACTAAACATACTGTAGGCAATGCTAATTGTAGGAAGGATAAATTAGAGGCCCTGAATGCTAGCAAATATTCAACTGATTTCAAATCCAGAAAGGGACACACAAAATATCCTTCATGGGACACCCTGCTATGGAAACCCTGTTATCCTACTACTGTACATTGGTTATTATACATCTTAAACAGACAAATTGAACATGTTAGTTCCTTTCACATGTGCAGTGACCACAGTGTCAAACAATCAGGATAATGATATTCTAGATTCAGGAGTCAGATAATAAATTCCTCTATGGATCTGGTGAAGATGTGGTAAGAATTTTGGTGTGCGCCATCGTTCTTAAAGATATCTGGCTCCTGAAATGTGCCTCCCAATATCCTTTCTAAAGTGGATTATACATGATGTGTGCAGTATTAAAATAACAGTATCAAATAAACCCCACAATAACATTTAATTTATGAAACGGAAACCTGGGAATGCTTGATGGAACTACTAGAGAAAAATTATAACATTAATTCAGTTTTTCAGATTATTAATCCTGGTACCACTTAATTTGTAGACATAAAGCTGCAAGACTGAGTTTGAGGGTATGTTTAACAGCTTAATCACTTCATCCTCTGGAAGCCCTTCCAACAATCACCAATTCTTTGTACTAATCTGGGCACATCTTTTAATGGAGCCATTCCACATGATCATTTTCACTGCAATCACATTCTCTCTCCCTCTTCCTTGCTTCCACTAGCTAGCTCACGTATAATGGGGGTATAATTCCAAGTTGATCGCAGCAGGAAATTTTTTAGCAGTTGGGCAAAACCATGTGCAGTGCAGGGGGGGGGGGGGGGGCAGATATAACATGTGCAGAGAGAGTTAGATTTGGGTGGGCTATTTTGTTTCTGTGCAGGGTAAATACTGGCTGCTTTATTTTTACACTGCAATTTAGATTGCAGATTGAACCACCCAAATCTAACTCTCTCTGCACATGTTATATCTGCCTCCCCTGCAGTGCACATGGTTTTGCCCAATTCCTACAAACTTGCTGCTGCGATCAACTCAGAATTACCCCCAATGTACAACCACATCTGCACCATCAGTCACTCCTTTATAAACTGACACATTCTACTCCTGTTCAGCTCCAAATTCCCCATGCACACTCAGTTAACCCATCATCCACTGCATGCCTTCTCAGGCTCTTCATGACAGCCACATTCTGCATCAGCATAGCATCTTTTGTGAATAGCCTTACTTAGAAAGATGGGTATGAAAATAATAGAATCTGAAAAAAATTAATGAATGGGTATATTTATTATCAAGTCCTAGATGTTTGCAGGGGATTTTCCACAAATAATAACTGATGAATGCTGTAGGCCCCAAAGAATCAAGAGAAATTAAAAACAGTGGGCCTAAATCAGCGATGGACACAAATCCAATTTTTACGCATTATCGACCAACTGCGCATGCGTCTAAGTCACACTGCACATGAGCTGCAATGGTCTTGTGACAGTGGTCACAGAGAGGATTTCTTTGCAAAGCGATTGACAGTCAGTTACCATTTGTGGGCAATTACAGGGAGTAGTGGCAAAATTGCGGGCATGTTGGGGCCAATTTGGGGGCGTGTATCAGCCTGTGATTGCGATCCCATGCAATGCTGCAATGGCTCCGATGTCCTACTTCCTCAGAAATTCATTAACCGACTGATACTGTTTTCTAAAATCTACCAGCATTCTTTACAATTGCTGTAAGTGAAAGTGTAAGTAGGAGAGCTCATTGCCTTGATAAGTTGCCTGATAAAAGAAAATAGTGAAGGAGATAAAAACTATTGAACCAATTAAACCAATATTTATTCAATTTTTTATGTAAACATTTTAAATTAAAAATATACTATAGTAGGTGCATTTCACATGCTTGGTAAAAGTTCTGAAATGCTTCCTCATTAAAGTTAATTATATGTAAATCATTTTATCACCTTCTGAGGAGCAAACTGTTTTAGGAAATTTGTTAGCAATGCATGCATGATAACTTCATATTTTAGCAACTGACTTGAATATTTATAGTCCAATACTTTTGTTTATAAGAAAAGCATGGCTGCAAGCAGAGGTGTATCGAGGTGTCCTGGCGCCCCTGGCAAAGTAAGGTACTGGCGCGCCCCAACCCACCCATCCTCCCCATTTGAAATAGGGAAGGCGCATGTACACCATACTTCGGGACCGCATTACAAGGGCAAACCAAGGATTTTTAAGAGGGGGATTTTCCAGATAGGAGAAAAAAGGGAGAGAGAGAGAGAAATAAATAGAAAACCTCCAACCCAATTTAAGTGTGTATGTGTGTGTGTCAGAAAGACAGACAGACATGCGGAGAGAGACAGGGACAGAGAGAGAGAGAGACAGCTATGGAGAGAGAGTGTGACATGGGTAGGGAGAGACAGAGATGTGGAGAGAGAGAAACATGGAAAGAATGAAATGTGGAGGAAAAGACACAGAGAGAGACAGATAGAGGGAGAGAGAGACAGACATGGGGAGGGACAGATACAGGAAGAGAGAGTGAGACACACAGACATGAGACACACAGACATGGGGAAGGAGGAGGAGACATGTTGAGAGAAAGAAAGATAGAGAGAGAGACAGACACGGAGAGAAAGATATATGGAGGGAGAGACACATGGAGCGACACAGTGACAGACAGACATGCAGAGAGAGAGATGGAAATAAAGAGTAACGTGGAGAGGGAGAGAGAGACTGACATGAGAAGGGACTCAGAGAGAGGGATACATACAGAGAGAGACACACACACACACACACACACACACACACACACAGGGAAAGAGACAGACAAGGTGAGAGATAGAAAAAACAATTTGTGTTCCCTAATGCACACTGAGTGAGTAATAATACTACATAATAATAATAATCAGATAATACGGAGATCTTAGTTGCGTATATCTGTAGATATAGGGTTAAGCCCCCAGGCCGATCGACAAGGCTTCTCCGTCACTGGGGGTCCCTAATACTAGGTATGGGTCCGGGGTGCAGGACCCCATCATGCCGGCACAGGTCGGCTACCCCAGGTCAGCACACAGGTGAAAATTAATGAAGGTTAATAAGAAGCACAGAAGTGCTATATAAGTGAAGTGTGATTAAAATACAAAAATATATACAAAGTGATAGGGAAATATCATGAGTGTTAATAAAGTGTTAGGGTGTGCCGACCTGAAGCCGCCCAGCCATACCGACACAGGGGCCACCGCACCCCACACCAACCCCATAAATAATTACATATATGTCTGGGTCTAAATGCCCAGTGTAAGGCCACATAATAATGGCTCCTACAGCATCTGAGAGCCAGCTTACCTGGAGATACCCCTGGCTTCTCCAATGGCACTCTGGAGTCAGCAATCCCTCCTAATGCTGACCCATCCATGCCTCTCTAAAATACAATGCACAAATATTGGAAAGCTGCTCAATCAGATGTAATATCAGTCAGGTGCTAAAAGGGAGGGGTAATTCTGTGTAAGAAAAAACAATTTGTGTTCCCTAATGCACACTGAGTGAGTAATAATACTACATAATAATCAGATAATACGGAGATCTTAGTTGCGTATATCTGCAGATATAGGGTTATACCCCCAGGCCGATCGACAAGGCTTCTCCGTCACTGGGGGTCCCTAATACTAGGTATGGGTCTGGGGTGCAGAACCCCATCATGCCGGCACAGTCCGGCTACCCCAGGTCAGCACACAGGTGAAAATTAATTAGGGTTAATAAGAAGCACAGAAGTGCTATATAAGTGAAGTGTGATTAAAATACAAAAATATATACAAAGTGATAGGGAAAATCATGAGTGTTAATAAAGTGTTAGGGTGTGCCGACCTGAAGCCGCCCAGCCATACCGACACAGGGGCCACCGCACCCCACACCCACCCCATAAATAATTACATATATGTCTGGGTCTAAATGCCCAGTGTAAGGCCACATAATAATGGCTCCTACAGCATCTGAGAGCCAGCTTACCTGGAGATACCCCTGGCTTCTCCAATGGCACTCTGGAGTCAGCAATCCCTCCTAATGCTGACCCATCCATGCCTCTCTAAAATACAATGCACAAATATTGGAAAGCTGCTCAATCAGATGTAATATCAGTCAGGTGCTAAAAGGGAGGGGTAATTCTGTGTAAGAAAAAACTATTTGTGTTCCCTAATGCACACTGAGTGAGTAATAATAATAATACATAATAATCAGATAATACGGAGATCTTAGTTGCGTATATCTGCAGATATAGGGTTAAGCCCCCAGGCCGATCGACACGGCTTCTCCGTCACTGGGGGTCCCTAATACTAGGTATGGGTCCGGCATGCAGGACCCCATCATGCCGGCAGAGGCCGGCTACCCCAGGTCAGCACACAGGTGAAAATTAATGAGGGTTAATAAGAAGCACAGAAGTGCTATATAAGTGAAGTGTGATTAAAATACAAAAATATATACAAAGTGATAGGGAAAATCATGAGTGTTAATAAAGTGTTAGGATGTGCCGACCTGAAGCCGCCCAGCCATACCGACACAGGGGCCACCGCACCCCACACCCACCCCATAAATAATTACATATATGTCTGGGTCTAAATGCCCAGTGTAAGGCCACATAATAATGGCTCCTACAGCATCTGAGAGCCAGCTTACCTGGAGATACCCCTGGCTTCTCCAGTGGCACTCTGGAGTCAGCAATCCCTCCTAATGCTGACCCATCCATGCCTCTCTAAAATACAATGCACAAATTTTGGAAAGCTGCTCAATCAGATGTAATATCAGTCAGGTGCTAAAAGGGAGGGGTAATTCTGTGTAAGAAAAAACAATTTGTGTTCCCTAATGCACAACAGGGCCAGTATTTACTAGAGATGAGCGGGTTCGGTTTCTTTGAATCCGAACCCGCACGAACTTCACTTTTTTTTCCACGGGTCCGAGCGACTCGGATCTTCCCGCCTTGCTCGGTTAACCCGAGCGCGCCCGAACGTCATCATGACGCTGTCGGATTCTCGCGAGGCTCGGATTCTATCGCGAGACTCGGATTCTATATAAGGAGCCGCGCGTCGCCGCCATTTTCACTCGTGCATTGAGATTGATAGGGAGAGGACGTGTCTGGCGTCCTCTCCATTAGAATAGAGATAGATAGATTAGATAGAGAGAGATTGTGCAGAGTCGCAGACAGAGTTAGTTTACCACAGTCAGTGACCAGTGCAGTTGCTAGTTAACTTTTATTTAATATAATATATCCGTTCACTTCTCTCTGCTATATCCGTTCTCTGCCTGAAAAAAAAAACGATACACAGCACAGTCAGTCACACAGTGTGACTCAGTCTGTGTGCACTCAGCTCAGCCCAGTGTGCTGCACAGTCATCAATGTATAAATTAAAAGCTTATAATTAATTGTGGGGGAGACTGGGGAGCACTGCAGGTTGTTAGCAGGAGCCAGGAGTACAATTATATTAATTAACAGTGCACACTTTTGCTGCAGGAGTGGTGACCAGTGCCTGACCACCAGTATAGTATTGTTGTATACTACTAATATCTCTTTAAATATCAACCAGTCTATATTAGCAGCAGACACAGTACAGTGCGGTAGTTCACGGCTGTGGCTACCTCTGTGTCGGCACACGGCAGGCAGTCCGTCCGACCAGAATTGTATTATTTATTATTATATACCTACCACCTAACCGTGGTTTTTTTTTCATTCTTTATACCGTCATAGTGTCATCCTAATTGTTACGAGTATACTACTATCTCTTTATCAACCAGTGTACAGTGCGGTAGTTCACGGCTGTGGCTACCTCTGTGTCGGCACACGGCAGGCAGTCCGTCCGACCAGAATTGTATTATTTATTATTATATACCTACCACCTAACCGTGGTTTTTTTTTCATTCTTTATACCGTCATAGTGTCATCCTAATTGTTACGAGTATACTACTATCTCTTTATCAACCAGTGTACAGTGCGGTAGTTCACGGCTGTGGCTACCTCTGTGTCGGCACACGGCAGGCAGTCCGTCCGACCAGAATTGTATTATTTATTATTATATACCTACCACCTAACCGTGGTTTTTTTTTTCATTCTTTATACCGTCATAGTGTCATCCTAATTGTTACGAGTATACTACTATCTCTTTATCAACCAGTGTACAGTGCGGTAGTTCACGGCTGTGGCTACCTCTGTGTCGGCACACGGCAGGCAGTCCGTCCGACCAGAATTGTATTATTTATTATTATATACCTACCACCTAACCGTGGTTTTTTTTTCATTCTTTATACCGTCATAGTGTCATCCTAATTGTTACGAGTATACTACTATCTCTTTATCAACCAGTGTACAGTGCGGTAGTTCACGGCTGTGGCTACCTCTGTGTCGGCACACGGCAGGCAGTCCGTCCGACCAGAATTGTATTATTTATTATTATATACCTACCACCTAACCGTGGTTTTTTTTTCATTCTTTATACCGTCATAGTGTCATCCTAATTGTTACGAGTATACTACTATCTCTTTATCAACCAGTGTACAGTGCGGTAGTTCACGGCTGTGGCTACCTCTGTGTCGGCACACGGCAGGCAGTCCGTCCGACCAGAATTGTATTATTTATTATTATATACCTACCACCTATCCGTGGTTTTTTTTTCATTCTTTATACCGTCATAGTGTCATCCTAATTGTTACGAGTATACTACTATCTCTTTATCAACCAGTGTACAGTGCGGTAGTTCACGGCTGTGGCTACCTCTGTGTCGGCAGTCGGCAGGCAGTCCGTCCATCCATAATTGTATTATTATTATAATATATACCACCTAACCGTGGTTTTTTTTTCATTCTTTATACCGTCGTCATAGTGTCATACTAGTTGTTACGAGTATACTACTATCTCTTTATCAACCAGTGTACAGTGCGGTAGTTCACGGCTGTGGCTACCTCTGTGTCGGCAGTCGGCAGGCAGTCCGTCCATCCATAATTGTATTATTATTATAATATATACCACCTAACCGTGGTTTTTTTTTCATTCTTTATACCGTCGTCATAGTGTCATACTAGTTGTTACGAGTATACTACTATCTCTTTATCAACCAGTGTACAGTGCGGTAGTTCACGGCTGTGGCTACCTCTGTGTCGGCACTCGGCAGCCCGTCCATAATTGTATATACCACCTAACCGTGTTTTTTTTTTCTTTCTTTATACATACATACTAGTTACGAGTATACTATCTCTTTATCAACCAGTCTATATATTAGCAGCAGACACAGTACAGTGCGGTAGTTCACGGCTGTGGCTACCTCTGTGTCGGCACTCGGCAGCCCGTCCATAATTGTATACTAGTATCCAATCCATCCATCTCCATTGTTTACCTGAGGTGCCTTTTAGTTGTGCCTATTAAAATATGGAGAACAAAAATGTTGAGGTTCCAAAATTAGGGAAAGATCAAGATCCACTTCCACCTCGTGCTGAAGCTGCTGCCACTAGTCATGGCCGAGACGATGAAATGCCAGCAACGTCGTCTGCCAAGGCCGATGCCCAATGTCATAGTACAGAGCATGTCAAATCCAAAACACCAAATATCAGTAAAAAGCCTCTTTTTTTCTTTGCGTCATGTGCTGTTTGGGGAGGGTTTTTTGGAAGGGACATCCTGCGTGACACTGCAGTGCCACTCCTAGATGGGCCCGGTGTTTGTGTCGGCCACTAGGGTCGCTAATCTTACTCACACAGCTACCTCATTGCGCCTCTTTTTTTCTTTGCGTCATGTGCTGTTTGGGGAGGGTTTTTTGGAAGGGCCATCCTGCGTGACACTGCAGTGCCACTCCTAGATGGGCCCGGTGTTTGTGTCGGCCACTAGGGTCGCTAATCTTACTCACACAGCTACCTCATTGCGCCTCTTTTTTTCTTTGCGTCATGTGCTGTTTGGGGAGGGTTTTTTGGAAGGGACATCCTGCGTGACACTGCAGTGCCACTCCTAGATGGGCCCGGTGTTTGTGTCGGCCACTAGGGTCGCTTATCTTACTCACACAGCGACCTCGGTGCAAATTTTAGGACTAAAAATAATATTGTGAGGTGTGAGGTATTCAGAATAGACTGAAAATGAGTGTAAATTATGGTTTTTGAGGTTAATAATACTTTGGGATCAAAATGACCCCCAAATTCTATGATTTAAGCTGTTTTTTAGTGTTTTTGGAAAAAAACACCCGAATCCAAAACACACCCGAATCCGACAAAAAAAATTCGGTGAGGTTTTGCCAAAACGCGTTCGAACCCAAAACACGGCCGCGGAACCGAACCCAAAACCAAAACACAAAACCCGAAAAATTTCAGGCGCTCATCTCTAGTATTTACTAAGAATCCGAGTTTGTCCGATTTGTGTTTTTTTTTCTAAGTCCCAATCCGGGAATTCACTAAGCACAAATCTCGGCAGTGTTTGGACTATTCGTAATGGTTTGAATGACAACGTTCACAAATACGAATGAATAGACCATCGGTCAAACGCAGCTGTTATTACATAGAATACGGGAATTCACTATTCATTCGTATTTGGGTGTTAGTCTCTGAGTGCTCAAATGCGGTTGTATTTTTTTGCGATTCGAAAAAAAAGCGGCAAAAAAATAGACCTGCTTTTTTCAGTCGTGTTTACATGTGTTGCAAATAAAAAATCACTCACACCTGAATTAGGATGCCTATAAAAGGATGTTAGGCCCATTTCAATACACCTACACTCAGAAATGGCAGCAGGACTGTGGGCCAGTGATCTTTTGTGTGCTGTGGGATTCCTCAGACTCAGACATCAGCCTGGCTTCTCCAATGGCACTCTGGAGTCAGCAATCCCTCCTAATGCTGACCCATCCATGCCTCTCTAAAATACAATGCACAAATATTGGAAAGCTGCTCAATCAGATGTAATATCAGTCAGGTGCTAAAAGGGAGGGGTAATTCTGTGTAAGAAAAAACTATTTGTGTTCCCTAATGCACACTGAGTGAGTAATAATACTACATAATAATCAGATAATACGGAGATCTTAGTTGCGTATATCTGCAGATATAGGGTTAAGCCCCCAGGCCGATCGACAAGGCTTCTCCGTCACTGGGGGTCCCTAATACTAGGTATGGGTCTGGGGTGCAGGACCCCATCATGCCGGCACAGTCCGGCTACCCCAGGTCAGCACACAGGTGAAAATTAATGAGGGTTAATAAGAAGCACAGAAGTGCTATATAAGTGAAGTGTGATTAAAATACAAAAATATATACAAAGTGATAGGGAAAATCATGAGTGTTAATAAAGTGTTAGGGTGTGCCGACCTGAAGCCGCCCAGTCATACCGACACAGGGGCCACCGCACCCCACACCTACCCCATAAATAATTACATATATGTCTGGGTCTAAATGCCCAGTGTAAGGCCACATAATAATGGCTCCTACAGCATCTGAGAGCCAGCTTACCTGGAGATACCCCTGGCTTCTCCAATGGCACTCTGGAGTCAGCAATCCCTCCTAATGCTGACCCATCCATGCCTCTCTAAAATACAATGCACAAATATTGGAAAGCTGCTCAATCAGATGTAATATCAGTCAGGTGCTAAAAGGGAGGGGTAATTCTGTGTAAGAAAAAACTATTTGTGTTCCCTAATGCACACTGAGTGAGTAATAATAATATATAATAATCAGATAATACGGAGATCTTAGTTGCGTATATCTGCAGATATAGGGTTAAGCCCCCAGGCCGATCGACATGGCTTCTCCGTCACTGGGGGTCCCTAATACTAGGTATGGGTCTGGGGTGCAGGACCCCATCATGCCGGCACAGGCCGGCTACCCCAGGTCAGCACACAGGTGAAAATTAATGAGGGTTAATAAGAAGCACAGAAGTGCTATATAAGTGAAGTGTGATTAAAATACAAAAATATATACAAAGTGATAGGGAAAATCATGAGTGTTAATAAAGTGTTAGGGTGTGCCGACCTGAAGCCGCCCAGCCATACCGACACAGGGGCCACCGCACCCCACACCCACCCCATAAATAATTACATATATGTCTGGGTCTAAATGCCCAGTGTAAGGCCACATAATAATGGCTCCTACAGCATCTGAGAGCCAGCTTACCTGGAGATACCCCTGGCTTCTCCAGTGGCACTCTGGAGTCAGCAATCCCTCCTAATGCTGACCCATCCATGCCTCTCTAAAATACAATGCACAAATATTGGAAAGCTGCTCAATCAGATGTAATATCAGTCAGGTGCTAAAAGGGAGGGGTAATTCTGTGTAAGAAAAAACAATTTGTGTTCCCTAATGCACACCAGGGCCAGTATTTACTAAGAATCCGAGTTTGCCCGATTTGTGTTTTTTTTTCTAAGTCCCAATCCGGGAATTCACTAAGCACAAATCTCGGCAGTGTTTGGACTATTCGTAATGGTTTGAATGACAACGTTTACAAATACGAATGAATAGACCATCGGTCAAACGCAGCTGTTATTACATAGAATACGGGAATTCACTATTCATTCGTATTTGGGTGTTAGTCTCTGAGTGCTCAAATGCGGTTGTATTTTTTTGCGATTCGAAAAAAAAGCGGCAAAAAAATAGACCTGCTTTTTTCAGTCGTGTTTACATGTGTTGCAAATAAAAAATCACTCACACCTGAATTAGGATGCCTATAAAAGGATGTTAGGCCCATTTCAATACACCTACACTCAGAAATGGCAGCAGGACTGTGGGCCAGTGATCTTTTGTGTGCTGTGGGATTCCTCAGACTCAGACATCAGCCTGTAAGTACCCAGGGCCAAGAAACTGAACATGGTCAGCAGGTTGTACAGGTTCCGCGGAGGCTGCGCAGGCCTCGTTTTTTTAGGGGGCGTTTAAACTTGAACGCATTGTCCGATGATAAGGTCATACAGATGTTCCGTCTAAATCGTAACAACATTTTCCGTCTGTATGACCTTGTCAAACTGGGCCTAGACCCTGAGACAGCACGCTCTCGCTCTGTCTCAGGCCTGCACAAACTCATGGCTGTGTTGCACTTTCTGGCTACTGGCAGCTTTCAGGCTGTGTCTGGGGATGTCATAGGAATCTCACAGCCCTCATTTTCCAGAATCTTAACACAGGTGATGTATACCTAACTACCTCTTCTGTTTTGTGTTTGTTTTAATTTTTCGGTGGCCAGTTCTGTCCTAAAATCTCATGTTTATTGTTCTTTAAAATATACACACAGGTGTTGGCTGTTTTGCAGCACCACATCGAGGCCTCAATCTGCTTCCCTACCCAGGAGTCTCAGTGGCATGCCGTCAGGGTAGATTTCTATGAGCTGGCTGGCATGCCCAATGTGCTTCGAGCCATAGATTGCACACACATTCAGCTGAGATTACCTAGGGGCAGGCAGCACATATATACAAATAGCCTTTTCGAACACTCCACAAATGTGCAGGTGGTTTGTGATGCAAATCTCAAAATAATGAGTGTTGTTGCTGGTTACCCTGGGGGCTGCCATGACTCCTTCATCCTCAGCTAGTCATCCCTCTTTGATAAGTTTGAGGACGGACAAATGCCAGATGGATGGCTGCTGGGTATGTAATTTGATATGTGTAGGCCTGCGTATACTGTGTCCAAATATAGGTGCAGATTTATTAACCTGTAGAAGGCATAAGGAAGTGAGAAACCAGTGATCTGTGCAAGGTGATAAAGGCACCAGCCAATCAGCTTCAATATGTAAATGAACATTTAGGAACAGATTGTCTGCTGCCTTTATTACCTTGCACATATCACTGGTTTTTCACTTCCTTATGCCTTCTACAGGTTAATACATCTGCCCCACAGTGTGTTACTTATGTGTTGCTGTATCTTAACATGAATCACGTTACTATATCTGTCTTTTAGGTGATGGAGGATATGGCTGTTTCTCTTGGCTTCTAACTCCATTGTCCCGACCTGATACCCCTGCTGAACACAATTACAATCATGCACATAAGTCCACGTGGAATGTGATAGAAAGATGTTTTGGTGTGCTGAAATCTAGGTTTCGGTGTCTGGATAAGTCTGGTGGCCTTTTGTTGTATAGTCCCTCCAAGGTGACTCAAATTGTGTTCTGCTGCTGCTTTCTTCATAACATGTGTTTGCAACAACATCTGCCACATGTTGAGGAGGAGGAGGAGGAAGAAGAAAGCAGCCAGCAAGCAGAGGAATTAGAGAAATCTGGTGATACTTGGAGTACAGATGTAGGGAGGCAGGTTAGGCAAGAGATCATCAATCGCTATTTCTAAGGTAAGTTTGGTTTGCTTATTTCATTTGTTGTGTAATCATAAATAGATGTTTTGCCTTTTTTTTCCCAAAACCATTACTCAGAATGTGTCTGTCTCCTTGACACATACAAACATACCCTCGCTTTATGAAAAACAAATGTCGCATGTGTATTGTGTGTATTTTTATACTCAAAACAACAGATTATGAGTGGCATGCATTAAGTCTGGATAAGTGATCGTAATCTTGCAGTGCTAATTTCTTACAAGCCCACATAATCCATTTAGTATTTAACTTTATCATTGTGTGTAACGTCCTAATGCACAGGTTCACAAACTCGCCCCTCAGAACCACACACAGTGCATGTTTTTCACGTAACCCAGTAGAAGTACAGGTGTATGAATTACTCACAGACATATGTTAAAAAGGTTCACAGGTGGAGCTAATTATGTCACTTGTGATTCTGTGAGGAGACCTGCAAAACATGCACTGTGTGGGTTCCTGAGGGCCGAGTTTGAGAACCTGTGTTCACAAAAAACACTCCTCAACATATAATATGTTAGCCTTGAGGAATACATGTGTCCCTATGTGTGATGCACCATCATATTTAAGACACACAAACTTACTGTAATCAGGAATAATTTATTTCCTAATGTTTGATGCTGTAAACTTGATGATGTGTAAGTAAACACACAGTTTGCCACATATATACATTATTATACACATTCTTTGGTTTTTGTTGTAAAAGTACATATTTGTTTGTTTCAGCATCATGTGTAAAAACATTCTTACTAATTTTTAACACACACAAACATGTCCCAACAATACTGACATTCATTTTGTCAATGTTTTTAAAACAAAACTAAGCCAACATATTACAAGCTTTTTACGCAACTCAATTGTGTTCTTCTTGTAATGTTGTATAGAGAAGAAAGCTAAAATATGTATCAATAACATTGTAATTTGGATTGTCTGCAGGAAAAGAGAATGATTGGATTCTAGAAAGAGTAATGATTAGAAAAAAATCAAGTGGTCAGTTTACTTCCTGCTAAAGACATTCTGCCTGGCTGGCAATTATTGTGTCTGCAGGAAAAGAGAATGATTGGAATCTAGAAAGAGTAATGATTAGAAAAAAATCAAGTGGTCAGTTTACTTCCTGCTAACATGTATGTGTGGCTCCATCAACATTTCCCTCCTCCAATACCAAAAAAAAATGGAAAAGAATAAATGTGCGTACAAATTTTATGTTGTTGTTTGTACCACTTATAATTAATGATGTTGTAAAAATTGTCAAGGAGCTAAGTGTTATATATTTTTTGTCAAAAATACACTTACTAACTATTTTGAGTTCATTATCACAAATGTCTAACTTGTATTTTTTTCACGTTTTTTTTGGTGGCTGCTTGTCCTGCCCTTTGCCTTTAGCACTGTCATGTTGTCGTGCTCTGGTGGAGCGTCTTGGTGGTGATGAGACTGGTGTGATATTTGGAGTAGTCGTACCAGAACTGCTGCTTGTTTGCTGTTGGTGCATGCATCTGAGTGTTTCATTCAGGTTAGTGAGGGTGGCATTGAGTTCATGTGTAGCAGCATTTTGATTGTCTACTATTCGGAATAAACTTTCATTAATCTTTTAATTGTTTTGAAAAATGCTCATATAACTTTGCTGTTGTCTGTGCTGTTCTTCCATTATGCGCTGTAAGTTGCCCATGACTTGTGTAATGTCTTTACGCATGAGTTCCATGGTATTGCCTATTCTGGTTGTTTGTTCATTTTGTCTACTCAGATTTCTTGATATTCTTCTGAGGTGAGATGGTAGGCTTGCAAACATTTGTGTCTGCTTACGTAGGCAATCTTCATTAGTGGCCTGCTGTCTAGCCCATATGGACCAAAACACCTGATCAGGGCCTTGTGTTCCTGGTGTTGTTGGGCTGTGTTGTGGTGGTGGTGTGCTTTGCTGTGGTGGTGTACTCACAGGTGCTGGGGGGCTCATTCCTTGCCTTAATGGCTGCATTTCTAAAATGTTTGTCTCCTCCATGTCACTGTGTTGCTGTTGTTGCGGAGGAATGCTATTCCCAGGACTAGAAGCTGAAATGTTAAACAAATCTCCGTTAGCTATCCATATGTTTGAGAAATGTAAACAAATCACTACACATCGAACACATGTCATTCACTGTTGCTTTCAACTATTCTGCCTAGCAACATCATCACTCATAGCTTAAATACATACATATGCCTGTTTGTGGCAAATGTGTCTGGTTACTTAATTGTGAAAGCAAACACTTTAGTTTTATTGTAGCTCACACATACTCCACCATAAAAACACATTGGAATACATAATGTGTTACCTTATAGCTTTGTTCAAACAAACATAGTAATGTTTTTATATGTATTTTACAATGTTACCTCAAACACACATGTGAAATTTGGAAAAACAACATTACTTTTTGCAATAAAAACAACATTATTTTTTGTTGCAGCATCTTACACACAATGTCATACTGTATGGCTCAAGTGGACATACATATCTTTACTGGATGTGGACAAGGCCATTTAGCTTGGATTCCATTTCTGCTTTTACTTACTGCGGTAAGTATTTAAGTTTTTGATGTGTTTTGACTTAATGCGGTTATGAAATATTTTGATTACGTTCTGAAATTTTTCACATTTTTTTCAGTTTGATACTCACAATCAAGATGAGGGGAGCGTGGATGACGTCTTGGAGGTGTGTCCAAAATTTGGAGTGGGGGGACAGAACATACGGACGATAATCTTCGTGGCGGGGTAGCCTGCTGTGTTTGGGCCGGCGCATACAACCTTGCTTTCTTTTCAGCCACAGGTTTTTTGTGGTGATGTCTTACAGAAGTGCCACTTCTGCTGCTCCATACTTCTTTTGATGGACCTTTTAATGAAAGTGCAATTTTGTTATGGCCATTCATTTACAAGCATACCCTAAACTACAATGGGCACTTTACCTGCTTCCGCAGCGTCATCATCATCAGATGTGATAGGAGTTACTGGCCGACGAGTAGTACTGCTTTTTTCTAACACTGTATAAAATAAAAAATAAAAATGATCATGCTATTGTGTATACATCCACCCATTATGCTTATAAGCATTTATTCTTTTACAAATGCTTGGTTTTTATTTATAAAAAACATAAGGGCCGGAAATACAAATATAAAAAACAAAAAACATTGTCCAATACACATATGCACTATGGCAACATCAACACAGGAAAACATGTACAGGACACTGACATAGGCCACAAGTTAAAGAAAAAAAAAAAACACACACATCTTCATTTTGTATTGAAAGGATAAATATTACAGATGCAATATATAAATTGCTCTTTGATGTGGCACTCCAAATACACATTACCACTATATGAGCCAAAACAAAATGTAGCAATTTTATAAAAAATTACACTGCAGTGTGGTGTCACGGTACAAATACAAGCACAAAATTAACAAAGAAATAGTGTTATTTTAATTATATCATTAACATTATCTAATAATGACATTACACATGTAAGTGGTTTCTAATCCACTTTCCAGTACTCCAGCCTCTAACATGACAACCACTGTTTTTTAAACATTGCACTTAAATATAAAACATAGTCACAATTTAAAAATAAAAAACGCCAAAAAGGAAAACATTATTGCAGGACAATTCAGAGACACACTAAGTCCAAACTACACATGCAAAATATCTGTCAGAAAAACACATGACATACAATAAAGTAAGATGTTACATTGGCTTTTGTATAAAACATTAACCAAAACAATGTATTTGCTGACACACACTTGAAGATGGGAGTAATATGCAAGGTCACATGACACACATATTAAAAAAAAAAAAAAATCATAGAATGTAAATGCAAATACACATGCTCACCATTCTTCCTGGGCCTATCTGAATCCCGGACATGGGTTGCAGAGACAACTTCTGGAGGTATTACACTCCGCATGGGCTCCTCATACTCAAGATATCTTGCAATATAGGGCTGCCCACCACCGGTTTCCGAGCCGACTTGGCCTCCTTGGCCATTTTGGACTTGACACGTCGCTTTATGTCATAGTACCGTTTGCGGCACGTGTCCTCTGTCCGCTTGACCACCCCCTCACTATTGACAGCAGCAACAACTTTCGCCCACAACACCGTCTTCCTCCGTGTTGGCACCTTGGCGGACACAGGGCCAAATAGCTGCCTCTGATACTTCATCAGCTCACGCACCAATGCCACATTTTCAGCAAAACTAAACTTTACATTACGCACAGTCTTAGTAGTGGTGCGTGGCTGCGGAGCACTCTGACTGTCACTATCACTTGAGGCTGCTGCAGCAACCTCACCCACCTCCTCCACCTCACTAACCTCACTAACACTCACCTCCTCCACCTAACCAACCTCCTCCCCCTCACTCACACCCTCCACCTCACCCACCTCTGAGTCACACATAATTGTGTGTCTAAACAGTTAACACAGGAAAAAAAAGACAAACAACACACTCCTCCACTACCACCAAACAACTCACACACACACACACACACACCCACCCACACACAAACACTGACAAGGGACTATAAAGAAAAACAACTTGGACTAAAAATGAGACAAAACCACAAAATACAAGACAACAAGAATGACAAGACGACTTTCAAACACAATACCACACTCAGAAATCGCTACCAACACTCCTCACCAAACCACAAATTCACCTACCTCCACAGCACAACCTCCCTCCTCCCTAACTAAACCCACGAGGTGCGGACGGTTTGGGGCGTATTTATATGGTTGCGCACTGACACTCCTACCATCTGAAACACAACCAATCACGAATGGGGATGAAAATCGAAACTGAAAGTGAAAATGCGGCCGCGGGAAAAAAAAACCCCTGCCGCGTTTATCTTAGGAAAAAAAACAGCAAATACACCAAAAACACGTACGCAAATGACAATGACAGCCGTAAATGTGGCAAAAAAAACGACTGGCATCGACATCGGAAAACACAACAACCATAAAGTCGATTGCTTCGTAACTTTGCGTATATGGATTCAAAAAGTTGCATGAAAATGCACCTGATACAAAATGAGTTTAAACACTACACAAACCGACTCAAACACGAATATTAGTAAATATTACCCTAGGGCTGGATGTACTATAAGACATCGCCGCCCCTCGCCAACTACCGCAGCGATACTAATCGCATATGTACTAACATATGCAATTAGTATCGCAATGCGGTATAGGAGGCCCCCCGCGATGATGTCTGTGGTGGTCTGCGGGGGTCGGCGGGGGTCAGCGGAGGTCTCCGTCACCTCCCAGACCCGGGAGGTGACGTGCGCAGGGAGTCCCCAGGCTCCTCCTCCTCCCCCCTGCAGCCGGAAGGAGATAAGGCTGTGCTGCAGGAAAGAAGGAGGAGGGGGGCCGCACCAGCAGCCTCTCAGGTATGCCGGGGGGAAGGGGGGGTCGTCGTGAGTGGCGCGGGACAGCGGCGGGATGCGCCAGGATCCGGCGGCGGCGGTAAGAGTTCCATAGGCTTCTATAGGGTATCGCCATAAAAAGATGGCAATACCCTATGGGGCGAAAACGCGGCGGTCGGGTGTTAGTACATTTACCTTTAGTAAATCCCGCCCCTAGTGAGTAATAATACTACATAATAATCAGATAATACGGAGATCTTAGTTGCGTATATCAATGCTGTAGGAGCCCTTATTATGTGGCCTTACACTGGGCATTTAGACCCAGACATATATGTAATTATTTATTATTTATGGGGTAGGTGTGGGGTGCGGTGGCCCCTGTGTCAGTATGGCTGGGCGGCTTCAGGTCGGCACATCCTAACACTTTATTAACACTCATGATTTTCCCTATCACTTTGTATATATTTTTGTATTTTAATCACACTTCACTTATATAGCACTTCTGTGCTTCTTATTAACCCTCATTAATTTTCACCTGTGTGCTGACCTGGGGTAGCCGGCCTGTGCCGGCATGATGGGGTCCTGCACCCCGGACCCATACCTAGTATTAGGGACCCCCAGTGACGGAGAAGCCTTGTCGATCGGCGTGGGGGCTTAACCCTATATCTGCAGATATACGCAACTAAGATCTCTGTATTCTCTGATTATTATGTAGTATTATTACTCACTCAGTGTGCATTAGGGAACACAAATTGTTTTTTCTTACACAGAATTACCCCTCCCTTTTAGCACCTGACTGATATTACATCTGATTGAGCAGCTTTCCAATATTTGTGCATTGTATTTTATAGAGGCATGGATGGGTCAGCATTAGGAGGGATTGCTGACTCCAGAGTGCCATTGGAGAAGCCAGGGGTATCTCCAGGTAAGCTGGCTCTCAGATGCTGTAGGAGCCATTATTATGTGGCCTTTCACTGGGCATTTAGACCAAGACATATATGTAATTATTTATGGTGTGGATGTGGGGTGCGGTGGCCCCTGTGTCGGTATGGCTGGGCGGCTTCAGGTCGGCACACCCTAACACTTTATTAACACTCATGATTTTCCCTATCACTTTGTATATATTTTTGTATTTTAATCACACTTCACTTATATAGCACTTCTGTGCTTCTTATTAACCCTTATTAATTTTCACCTGTGTGCTGACCTGGGGTAGCCGACCTGTGCCGGCATGATGGGGTCCTGCACCCCGGACCCATACCGTATTAGGGACCCCCAGTGACGGAGAAGCCTTGTCGATCGGCCTGGGGGCTTAACCCTATATCTGCAGATATACGCAACTAAGATCTACGTATTATCTGATTATTATTAGTGATGTGCACCAGAAATTTTTCGGGTTTTGTGTTTTGGTTTTGGATTCGGTTCCGCGGCCGTGTTTTGGATTCGGATGCGTTTTGGCAAAACCTCCCTGAAAATTTTTTGTCGGATTCGGGTGTGTTTTGGATTCGGGTGTTTTTTTACAAAAAACCCTCAAAAACAGCTTAAATCATAGAATTTGGGAGTCATTTTGATCCCATAGTATTATTAACCTCAATAACCATAATTTACACTCATTTTCAGTCTATTCTGTACACCTCACACCTCACAATATTATTTTTAGCCCAAAAATTTGCACCGAGGTCTCTGGATGGCTAAGCTAAGCGAAACAAGTGGCTGACACAAACATCTGGCCCATCTAGGAGTGGCACTGCAGTGTCAGACAGGATGGCACTTCAAATAAATTGTCCCCAAACAGCACATGATGCAAAGAAAAAAAGAGGCGCAATGAGGTAGCTGTGTGACTAAGCTAAGCGACCCAAGTGGTCGACACAAACACCTGGCCCATCTAGGAGTGGCACTGCAGTGTCAGACAGGATGGCACTTCAAAAAAATAGTCCCCAAACAGCACATGATGCAAATTAAAAAAGAGGCGCACCAAGGTCGCTGTGTGACTAAGCTAAGCGACACAAGTGGCCGACACAAACACCTGGCCCACCTAGGAGTGGCACTGCAGTGTCAGTCAGGATGGCACTTCAAAAAAATAGTCCCCAAACAGCACATGATGTAAAGAAAAAAAGAGGCGCAATGAGGTAGCTGTGTGACTAAGCTAAGCGACCCAAGTGGCCGACACAAACACCTGGCCCATCTAGGAGTGGCACTGCAGTGTCAGACAGGATGGCACTTAAAAAAAATAGTCCCCAAACAGCACATGATGCAAAGAAAAAAAGAGGCGCAATGAGGTAGCTGTGTGACTAAGCTAAGCGACCCAAGTGGCCGACACAAACACCTGGCCCATCTAGGAGTGGCATTGCAGTGTCAGACAGGATGGCACTTCAAAAAAATAGTCCCCAAACAGCACATGATGCAAAGAAAAAAAGAGGAGCACCAAGGTCGCTGTGTGACTAAGCTAAGCGACACAAGTGGCCGACACAAACACCTGGCCCATCTAGGAGTGACACTGCAGTGTCAGGCAGGATGGCACTTCAAAAAAATTGTCCCCAAACAGCACATGATGCAAAGAAAAAAAGAGGCGCACCAAGGTCGCTGTGTGACTACGCTAAGCGACACAAGTGGCCGACACAAATACCTGGCCCATCTAGGAGTGGCACTGCAGTGTCAGACAGGATGGCACTTCAAAAAAATTGTACCCAAACAGCACATGATGCAAAGAAAAAAAGAGGCGCACCAAGGTTGCTGTGTGACTAAGCTAAGCGACCCAAGTGACCGACACAAACATCTGGCCCATCTAGGAGTGGCACTGCAGTTTTCTAGCGAGAGGATGAGTGCTTCCATCCTCATGTGAATCTGAACCACTAGCCATGAACATAGGCCAAGGCCTCAGCCGTTCCTTGCCACTCCGTGTCGTAAATGGCATATTGGCAAGTTTACGCTTCTCATCAGACGCTTTTAATTTTGATTTTTGGGTCATTTAACTGAACTTGTGTTTTTTGGATTTTACATGCTCTCTACTATGACATTGGGCATCGGCCTTGGCAGACGATGTTGATGGCATTTCATCGTCTCGGCCATGACTAGTGGCAGCAGCTTCAGCACGAGGTGGAAGTGGATCTTGATCTTTCCCTATTTTAACCTCCACATTTTTGTTCTCCATTTTTTAATGTGTGGAATTATATGCCAGTATCAATAGCAATGGCCTACTACTATATATACTGCACACAACTGAAATGCACCACAGGTATGGATGGATAGTATACTTGATGACACAGAGGTAGATAGAGCAGTGGCCTTCCGTACCGTACTGCTATATATACTTGTGGTCACTGTCAGCAAACTGCAAAACTAAAATGCACCACAGGTATAGAATCTAGATGGATAGTATACTTGACGACACAGATGTAGGTAGAGCAGTGGCCTTCCGTACCGTACTGCTATATATACTGGTGGTCACTGTCAGCAAACTGCAAAACTAAAATGCACCACAGGTATAGAATCTAGATGGATAGTATACTTGACGACACAGAGGTAGGTAGAGCAGTGGCCTTCCTTATCGTACTGCTATATATACTGGTGGTCACTGTCAGCAAACTGCAAAACTAAAATGCACCACAGGTATAGAATATAGATGGATAGTATACTTGACGACACAGAGGTAGGTAGAGCAGTGGCCTTCCGTACCGTACTGCTATATATACTGGTGGTCACTGTCAGCAAAACTCTGCACTGTACTCCTCCTATATAATACGGCTGGTCCCCAGTCCCCACAATAAAGCAGTGTGAGCACAGATATATGCAGCACACTGAGCACAGATATGGAGCGTTTTTCAGGCAGACAATGTATAATACTGGTGGTCACTGGTCAGCAAAACTCTGCACTGTACTCCTCCTATATAATACTGCTGGTCCCCAGTCCCCACAATAAAGCAGTGTGAGCACAGATATATGCAGCACACTGAGCACAGATATGGAGCGTTTTTCAGGCAGACAACGTATAATACTGGTGGTCACCGGTCAGCAAAACTCTGCACTGTACTCCTCCTATATAATACTGCTGGTCCCCAGTCCCCACAATAAAGCAGTGTGAGCACAGATATATGCAGCACACTGAGCATAGATATGGAGCGTTTTTCAGGCAGACAACGTATAATACTGGTGGTCACTGGTCAGCAAAACTCTGCACTGTACTCCTCCTATATAATACTGCTGGTCCCCAGTCCCCACTATAAAGCAGTGTGAGCACAGATATATGCAGCACACTGAGCACAGATATGGAGCGTTTTTCAGGCAGAGAACGGATAAAACTGGTGGTCACTGATCAGCAAAACTCTGCACTGTACTCCTCCTATATAATACAGCTGCTCCCCAGTCCCCACAATTAAGCAATAAGCACAAATATTTGCATTAACATTAATAAACGGAGAGGACGCCAGCCACATTTCCAATGCACGAGTGAAAATGGCGGCGACGCGCGGCTGCTTATATAGAATCCGAATCCCGCGAGAATCCGACAGCGGGATGATGACATTCGGGCGCGTTCGGGTTAACCGAGCCATACGGGAGAATCCGAGTATGCCTCGGACCCGTGTAAAATGGGTGAAGTTCGGGGGGGTTTGGTTTCCGAGGAACCGAACCCGCTCATCACTAATTATTATGTAGTATTATTTAGAGATGAGCGGGTTCGGTTTCTCTGAAACCGAACCCGCACGAACTTCATGTTTTTTTCACGGGTCCGAGCAGACTCGGATCCTCCCGCCTTGCTCGGTTAACCCGAGCGCGCCCGAACGTCATCATGACGCTGTCGGATTCTCGCGAGACTCGGATTCTATATAAGGAGCCGCGCGTCGCCGCCATTTTCACACGTGCATTGAGATTGATAGGGAGAGGACGTGGCTGGCGTCCTCTCCATTAGAAATTAGATTAGAAGAGAGAGAGAGATTGTGCAGAGTCAGACAGAGTTTACCACAGTGACCAGTGCAGTTGTTGTTAGTTAACTTTTATTTATTTTAATATAATATATCCGTTCTCTGCTATATCCGTTCTCTGCCTGAAAAAAAACGATACACAGCAGCAGCCAGTCACACAGTGTGACTCAGTCTGTGTGCACTCAGCTCAGCCCAGTGTGCTGCACATCAATGTATAAAAGGCAAAGCTTATAATAATTGTGGGGGAGACTGGGGAGCACTGCAGGTTGTTATAGCAGGAGCCCCCAGGAGTACATAATATTATATTAATTTAAAATTAAACAGTGCACACTTTTGCTGCAGGAGTGCCACTGCCAGTGTGACTAGTGGTGACCAGTGCCTGACCACCAGTATAGTAGTATATTGTTGTATGTATTGTATACTATCTCTTTATCAACCAGTCTATATTAGCAGCAGACACAGTACAGTGCGGTAGTTCACGGCTGTGGCTACCTCTGTGTCGGCAGTCGGAACTCGGCAGGCAGTCCGTCCATCCATAATTGTATTACAATATATACCACCTAACCGTGGTATTTTTTTTTCTTTCTTTATACCGTCGTCATAGTGTCATACTAGTTGTTACGAGTATACTACTATCTCTTTATCAACCAGTGTACAGTGCGGTAGTTCACGGCTGTGGCTACCTCTGTGTCGGCAGTCGGCAGGCAGTCCGTCCATCCATAATTGTATTATTATTATAATATATACCACCTAACCGTGGTTTTTTTTTCATTCTTTATACCGTCATAGTGTCATACTAGTTGTTACGAGTATACTACTATCTCTTTATCAACCAGTGTACAGTGCGGTAGTTCACGGCTGTGGCTACCTCTGTGTCGGCAGTCGGCAGGCAGTCCGTCCATCCATAATTGTATTATTATTATAATATATACCACCTAACCGTGGTTTTTTTTTCATTCTTTATACCGTCGTCATAGTGTCATACTAGTTGTTACGAGTATACTACTATCTCTTTATCAACCAGTGTACAGTGCGGTAGTTCACGGCTGTGGCTACCTCTGTGTCGGCAGTCGGCAGGCAGTCCGTCCATCCATAATTGTATTATTATTATAATATATACCACCTAACCGTGGTTTTTTTTTCATTCTTTATACCGTCGTCATAGTGTCATACTAGTTGTTACGAGTATACTACTATCTCTTTATCAACCAGTGTACAGTGCGGTAGTTCACGGCTGTGGCTACCTCTGTGTCGGCAGTCGGCAGGCAGTCCGTCCATCCATAATTGTATTATTATTATAATATATACCACCTAACTGTGGTATTTTTTTTTCTTTCTTTATACCGTCGTCATAGTGTCATACTAGTTGTTACGAGTATACTACTATCTCTTTATCAACCAGTGTACAGTGCGGTAGTTCACGGCTGTGGCTACCTCTGTGTCGGCAGTCGGCAGGCAGTCCGTCCATCCATAATTGTATTATTATTATAATATATACCACCTAACCGTGGTTTTTTTTTCATTCTTTATACCGTCGTCATAGTGTCATACTAGTTGTTACGAGTATACTACTATCTCTTTATCAACCAGTGTACAGTGCGGTAGTTCACGGCTGTGGCTACCTCTGTGTCGGCAGTCGGCAGGCAGTCCGTCCATCCATAATTGTATTATTATTATAATATATACCACCTAACCGTGGTTTTTTTTTCATTCTTTATACCGTCGTCATAGTGTCATACTAGTTGTTACGAGTATACTACTATCTCTTTATCAACCAGTGTACAGTGCGGTAGTTCACGGCTGTGGCTACCTCTGTGTCGGCAGTCGGCAGGCAGTCCGTCCATCCATAATTGTATTATTATTATAATATATACCACCTAACTGTGGTATTTTTTTTTCTTTCTTTATACCGTCGTCATAGTGTCATACTAGTTGTTACGAGTATACTACTATCTCTTTATCAACCAGTGTACAGTGCGGTAGTTCACGGCTGTGGCTACCTCTGTGTCGGCAGTCGGCAGGCAGTCCGTCCATCCATAATTGTATTATTATTATAATATATACCACCTAACCGTGGTTTTTTTTTCATTCTTTATACCGTCGTCATAGTGTCATACTAGTTGTTACGAGTATACTACTATCTCTTTATCAACCAGTGTACAGTGCGGTAGTTCACGGCTGTGGCTACCTCTGTGTCGGCAGTCGGCAGGCAGTCCGTCCATCCATAATTGTATTATTATTATAATATATACCACCTAACCGTGGTTTTTTTATACCACCTAACCGTGGCAGTCCGTCCATAATTGTACACTAGTATCCAATCCATCCATCTCCATTGTTTACCTGAGGTGCCTTTTAGTTCTGCCTATAAAATATGGAGAACAAAAAAGTTGAGGTTCCAAAATTAGGGAAAGATCAAGATCCACTTCCACCTCGTGCTGAAGCTGCTGCCACTAGTCATGGCCGAGACGATGAAATGCCAGCAACGTCGTCTGCCAAGGCCGATGCCCAATGTCATAGTACAGAGCATGTCAAATCCAAAACACCAAATATCAGAAAAAAAAGGACTCCAAAACCTAAAATAAAATTGTCGGAGGAGAAGCGTAAACTTGCCAATATGCCATTTACCACACGGAGTGGCAAGGAACGGCTGAGGCCCTGGCCTATGTTCATGGCTAGTGGTTCAGCTTCACATGAGGATGGAAGCACTCAGCCTCTCGCTAGAAAACTGAAAAGACTCAAGCTGGCAAAAGCACCGCAAAGAACTGTGCGTTCTTTGAAATCCCAAATCCACAAGGAGAGTCCAATTGTGTCGTTTGCGATGCCTGACCTTCCCAACACTGGACGTGAAGAGCATGCGCCTTCCACTATTTGCATGCCCCCTGCAAGTGCTGGAAGGAGCACCCGCAGTCCAGTTCCTGATAGTCAGATTGAAGATGTCAGTGTTGAAGTACACCAGGATGAGGAGGATATGGGTGTTGCTGGCGCTGGGGAGGAAATTGACCAGGAGGATTCTGATGGTGAGGTGGTTTGTTTAAGTCAGGCACCCGGGGAGACACCTGTTGTCCGTGGGAGGAATATGGCCGTTGACATGCCAGGTGAAAATACCAAAAAAATCAGCTCTTCGGTGTGGAGGTATTTCACCAGAAATGCGGACAACAGGTGTCAAGCCGTGTGTTCCCTTTGTCAAGCTGTAATAAGTAGGGGTAAGGACGTTAACCACCTCGGAACATCCTCCCTTATACGTCACCTGCAGCGCATTCATAATAAGTCAGTGACAAGTTCAAAAACTTTGGGTGACAGCGGAAGCAGTCCACTGACCAGTAAATCCCTTCCTCTTGTAACCAAGCTCACGCAAACCACCCCACCAACTCCCTCAGTGTCAATTTCCTCCTTCCCCAGGAATGCCAATAGTCCTGCAGGCCATGTCACTGGCAAGTCTGACGAGTCCTCTCCTGCCTGGGATTCCTCCGATGCATCCTTGCGTGTAACGCCTACTGCTGCTGGCGCTGCTGTTGTTGCCGCTGGGAGTCGATGGTCATCCCAGAGGGGAAGTCGTAAGCCCACTTGTACTACTTCCAGTAAGCAATTGACTGTTCAACAGTCCTTTGCGAGGAAGATGAAATATCACAGCAGTCATCCTACTGCAAAGCGGATAACTGAGTCCTTGACAACTATGTTGGTGTTAGACGTGCGTCCGGTATCCGCCGTTAGTTCACAGGGAACTAGACAATTTATTGAGGCAGTGTGCCCCCGTTACCAAATACCATCTAGGTTCCACTTCTCTAGGCAGGCGATACCGAGAATGTACACGGACGTCAGAAAAAGACTCACCAGTGTCCTAAAAAATGCAGTTGTACCCAATGTCCACTTAACCACGGACATGTGGACAAGTGGAGCAGGGCAGGGTCAGGACTATATGACTGTGACAGCCCACTGGGTAGATGTATGGACTCCCGCCGCAAGAACAGCAGCGGCGGCACCAGTAGCAGCATCTCGCAAACGCCAACTCTTTCCTAGGCAGGCTACGCTTTGTATCACCGCTTTCCAGAATACGCACACAGCTGAAAACCTCTTACGGCAACTGAGGAAGATCATCGCGGAATGGCTTACCCCAATTGGACTCTCCTGTGGATTTGTGGCATCGGACAACGCCAGCAATATTGTGTGTGCATTAAATATGGGCAAATTCCAGCACGTCCCATGTTTTGCACATACCTTGAATTTGGTGGTGCAGAATTTTTTAAAAAACGACAGGGGCGTGCAAGAGATGCTGTCGGTGGCCAGAAAAATTGCGGGACACTTTCGGCGTACAGGCACCACGTACAGAAGACTGGAGCACCACCAAAAACTACTGAACCTGCCCTGCCATCATCTGAAGCAAGAAGTGGTAACGAGGTGGAATTCAACCCTCTATATGCTTCAGAGGTTGGAGGAGCAGCAAAAGGCCATTCAAGCCTATACAATTGAGCACGATATAGGAGATGGAATGCACCTGTCTCAAGTGCAGTGGAGAATGATTTCAACGTTGTGCAAGGTTCTGATGCCCTTTGAACTTGCCACACGTGAAGTCAGTTCAGACACTGCCAGCCTGAGTCAGGTCATTCCCCTCATCAGGCTTTTGCAGAAGAAGCTGGAGGCATTGAAGAAGGAGCTAACACGGAGCGATTCCGCTAGGCATGTGGGACTTGTGGATGCAGCCCTTAATTCGCTTAACAAGGATTCACGGGTGGTCAATCTGTTGAAATCAGAGCACTACATTTTGGCCACCGTGCTCGATCCTAGATTTAAAGCCTACCTTGGATCTCTCTTTCCGGCAGACACAGGTCTGCTGGGGTTGAAAGACCTGCTGGTGACAAAATTGTCAAGTCAAGCGGAACGCGACCTGTCAACATCTCCTCCTTCACATTCTCCCGCAACTGGGGGTGCGAGGAAAAGGCTCAGAATTCCGAGCCCACCCGCTGGCGGTGATGCAGGGCAGTCTGGAGCGACTGCTGATGCTGACATCTGGTCCGGACTGAAGGACCTGACAACGATTACGGACATGTCGTCTACTGTCACTGCATATGATTCTCTCAACATTGATAGAATGGTGGAGGATTATATGAGTGACCGCATCCAAGTAGGCATGTCACACAGTCCGTACTTATACTGGCAGGAAAAAGAGGCAATTTGGAGGCCCTTGCACAAACTGGCTTTATTCTACCTAAGTTGCCCTCCCACAAGTGTGTACTCCGAAAGAGTGTTTAGTGCCGCCGCTCACCTTGTCAGCAATCGGCGTACGAGGTTACATCCAGAAAATGTGGAGAAGATGATGTTCATTAAAATGAATTATAATCAATTCCTCCGCGGAGACATTGACCAGCAGCAATTGCCTCCACAAAGTACACAGGGAGCTGAGATGGTGGATTCCAGTGGGGACGAATTGATAATCTGTGAGGAGGGGGATGTACACGGTGATATATCGGAGGGTGAAGATGAGGTGGACATCTTGCCTCTGTAGAGCCAGTTTGTGCAAGGAGAGATTAATTGCTTCTTTTTTGGGGGGGGTCCAAACCAACCCGTCATATCAGTCACAGTCGTGTGGCAGACCCTGTCACTGAAATGATGGGTTGGTTAAAGTGTGCATGTCCTGTTTTGTTTATACAACATAAGGGTGGGTGGGAGGGCCCAAGGATAATTCCATCTTGCACCTCTTTTTTCTTTTCTTTTTCTTTGCATCATGTGCTGATTGGGGAGGGTTTTTTGGAAGGGACATCCTGCGTGACACTGCAGTGCCACTCCTAGATGGGCCCGGTGTTTGTGTCGGCCACTAGGGTCGCTAATCTTACTCACACAGCTACCTCATTGCGCCTCTTTTTTTCTTTGCGTCATGTGCTGTTTGGGGAGGGTTTTTTGGAAGGGACATCCTGCGTGACACTGCAGTGCCACTCCTAGATGGGCCCGGTGTTTGTGTCGGCCACTAGGGTCGCTAATCTTACTCACACAGTCAGCTACCTCATTGCGCCTCTTTTTTTCTTTGCGTCATGTGCTGTTTGGGGAGGGTTTTTTGGAAGGGCCATCCTGCGTGACACTGCAGTGCCACTCCTAGATGGGCCCGGTGTTTGTGTCGGCCACTAGGGTCGCTAATCTTACTCACACAGCTACCTCATTGCGCCTCTTTTTTTCTTTGCGTCATGTGCTGTTTGGGGAGGGTTTTTTGGAAGGGACATCCTGCGTGACACTGCAGTGCCACTCCTAGATGGGACCGGTGTTTGTGTCGGCCACTAGGGTCGCTTATCTTTCTCACACAGCTACCTCATTGCGCCTCTTTTTTTCTTTGCGTCATGTGCTGTTTGGGGAGGGTTTTTTGGAAGGGACATCCTGCGTGACACTGCAGTGCCACTCCTAGATGGGCCCGGTGTTTGTGTCGGCCACTAGGGTCGCTTATCTTTCTCACACAGTCAGCTACCTCATTGCGCCTCTTTTTTTCTTTGCGTCATGTGCTGTTTGGGGAGGGTTTTTTGGAAGGGACATCCTGCGTGACACTGCAGTGCCACTCCTAGATGGGCCCGGTGTTTGTGTCGGCCACTAGGGTCGCTTATCTTTCTCACACAGTCAGCTACCTCATTGCGCCTCTTTTTTTCTTTGCGTCATGTGCTGTTTGGGGAGGGTTTTTTGGAAGGGACATCCTGCGTGACACTGCAGTGCCACTCCTAGATGGGCCCGGTGTTTGTGTCGGCCACTAGGGTCGCTAATCTTACTCACACAGCTACCTCATTGCGCCTCTTTTTTTCTTTGCGTCATGTGCTGTTTGGGGAGGGTTTTTTGGAAGGGACATCCTGCGTGACACTGCAGTGCCACTCCTAGATGGGCCCGGTGTTTGTGTCGGCCACTAGGGTCGCTAATCTTACTCACACAGCTACCTCATTGCGCCTCTTTTTTTCTTTGCGTCATGTGCTGTTTGGGGAGGGTTTTTTGGAAGGGACATCCTGCGTGACACTGCAGTGCCACTCCTAGATGGGACCGGTGTTTGTGTCGGCCACTAGGGTCGCTTATCTTTCTCACACAGCTACCTCATTGCGCCTCTTTTTTTCTTTGCGTCATGTGCTGTTTGGGGAGGGTTTTTTGGAAGGGACATCCTGCGTGACACTGCAGTGCCACTCCTAGATGGGCCCGGTGTTTGTGTCGGCCACTAGGGTCGCTAATCTTACTCACACAGCTACCTCATTGCGCCTCTTTTTTTCTTTGCGTCATGTGCTGTTTGGGGAGGGTTTTTTGGAAGGGACATCCTGCGTGACACTGCAGTGCCACTCCTAGATGGGCCCGGTGTTTGTGTCGGCCACTAGGGTCGCTTATCTTTCTCACACAGTCAGCTACCTCATTGCGCCTCTTTTTTTCTTTGCGTCATGTGCTGTTTGGGGAGGGTTTTTTGGAAGGGACATCCTGCGTGACACTGCAGTGCCACTCCTAGATGGGCCCGGTGTTTGTGTCGGCCACTAGGGTCGCTAATCTTACTCACACAGCTACCTCATTGCGCCTCTTTTTTTCTTTGCGTCATGTGCTGTTTGGGGAGGGTTTTTTGGAAGGGACATCCTGCGTGACACTGCAGTGCCACTCCTAGATGGGCCCGGTGTTTGTGTCGGCCACTAGGGTCGCTTATCTTACTCACACAGCGACCTCGGTGCAAATTTTAGGACTAAAAATAATATTGTGAGGTGTGATGTGTTCAGAATAGGCTGAAAATGAGTGTAAATTATGTTTTTTGAGGTTAATAATACTTTGGGATCAAAATTACCCCCAAATTCTATGATTTAAGCTGTTTTTTAGGGTTTTTTGAAAAAAACACCCGAATCCAAAACACACCCGAATCCGACAAAAAAAATTCGGTGAGGTTTTGCCAAAACGCGGTCGAACCCAAAACACGGCCGCGGAACCGAACCCAAAACCAAAACACAAAACCCGAAAAATTTCCGGCGCTCATCTCTAGTATTATTACTCACTCAGTGTGCATTAGGGAACACAAATTGTTTTTTCTTACACAGAATTACCCCTCCCTTTTAGCACCTGACTGATATTACATCTGATTGAGCAGCTTTCCAATATTTGTGCAAGGTGAGAGATAGACACAGGGAGAGAGATGGAGAGAGAGACAGATAGACAGGGTGAGAGAGACACAGGGGAAGAGATAGCGAGAGAGACAGATAGACAGGGTGAGAGAGAAACAGGGAGAGAGATGGAGGAAGACAGACACAGGGGGAGATACAGATAGGGTGAGAGGGGTGGTAGCTGGCTGTTGGGATCCCAACGCACAGTATACCGGCACTGTAATCCTGACACCCGGCATACTGACACCTTTTCTCCCTCTTGGGGGTCCACGACCCCCTGGAGGGAGAATAGATAGCGTGGCCCGCGTAGCGCACCACCATGCCCACAAGGGGCTCATTTGCGCTCGCCCAGCTGTCAGTATGCCGGCGGTCAGGATTCCGGCGCCAGTATGCTGGCCGCCAGGAGCCCGGCCGCCGGCATACCATACTACACCCGGTGAGAGAGAGACACAGGGAGAGAGACAGATAGGGTGAGAGACACACGGGGGGAGAGATGGAGAGAGAGACAGATAGACATTGTAAGAGAGAGACACAGGGAGAGAGACAGATAGGGTGAGAGAGAGACACGGAGAGAGATGGAGAGAGAGACAGATAGACATTGTGAGAGAGAGACAGGGAGAGAGATGGAGAGAGACAGATAGACAGGGTGAGAGAGACACACAGGGAGAGAGACAGATAGACAGGGTGAGAAAGAGACACAGGGAACGAGATGGAGAGAAAGACAGATAGACAGGGTGAGAGAGAGAGACACAGAGACAGAGAGAGAAACAGATAGACAGGATGAGAGAGACACAGGGAGAGAGATGGAGGAAGACAGACACAGGGAGAGAGACAGACAGGCAGAAACAGGAAGAGACAGACATGTTTAGAGAGAGGGAGATGACATGGAGAGAGTGACATGGGGAGGGAGAGAGACTGACATTTGAAATGACTCAGGGAAATGGACACATGAAGAGAGTCAGACACAGGGAGAGAGACAAACACATGGAGAGAGATGGAGAGAGAGACACAGGGAGAGAGACAGACACATGGATAGAGATGTAGAGAGACAGGGTGAGAGAGAGACATGGAGACAGAGAGAGACAGCATGCAAGCCACGAAGCTGTTGCAGAGTCACTTCCTGCTTCCTCACCCAGCCAGCTCTGTCTCTGTCTCAAAGGCCCATGGGAACTGCCTGAGAGGAGCTGGCCGGGTGAGGAAGTCACTCTGCAGCTCCCCCTACGTTTAGTCAGCCCAGCCTCCATGTAAGTCTAAAGAGGCTGCAATCTACACACACAGCCTGTCTTGCCGCCCAGACTGAAGCTTCTAAGTCTGTCAACTGCACTGATAGATTGGAGCGCAGGGGGAGTTCCAGAACCTTGCCATCCTCCCCCCCCCCTCTGTGTGTGTATGGCACCACACTCCTTGAAGAATGTGAAAGTAAACTACAGCTCCCAGCAACCCTTGCTGCCAGGAGCTCACGACACCAAGAGCTGCTGGGAGCTGTAGTTTATTTTCACTTCTTCATTGCGGTGCCGAACACCGGCGCCTCTTCCTGCCTACTGTGTGATCCTCCAGCCAAGGTGATGCCACTACTAAGTGAGTGAGTCCACCCATTGGCTGAGGGTGGTACTGCCGAGCAGCGCCCCCTCCTCGGCTGGTGCCCCTGGCGAGTGCCATCCTGGCCAATGTGTAGATACACCCCTGGCTGCAAGTACTGTATGTCTTATATTGCACATACTGTAAATGCACATTTAATCATAAACAATACGTGAATTCAATCATGCAAGGTAGAAATCAAAATTACATCTCATGATTAAATCTTTTGCAATTACAATTGAGTTGCCCTATTGAGTATGAATCAGCAGTTTGGACAAGTTGCCTTTATAATGACCAATTTAATTCAATTTGAATGCTTCAGTTGGTTAAGGTTATTTCTTTTTTTTTTAGCTCAGTAATAGAGATCTATTAGCAGACGTGCTAATCATCCTAAAGAGTAACTACTTCTATGATATAGTATAAGAATTAGGGAACTGTTGGTACCTCCCACTCAGTTAAGCTGATATACAGTATGACAACACGAAGTCGGACAGAGAAAATTAACAATATGAGCAGAAAATATTATGATTGAGGTATAATAAAGTAATTCCTAAGTAATTAAATAATCTTATCCTACTGTTAAGTTTTTGTGATTAAAACTCAATCTTCTTTAAAAGTTCAAGAAAATAGGGCTATTAGCTGCAATAAATTTGTCAGAAACACAGTCATGGAAACACAAGCATTTTAAATCCTACAGAAAGTGGTTCATTATTTAAAATTAAACATTAGGTGTCAGTCTTGTAAGGAGAGTTGCGGGTTTAGTTCAATTTCTCTGAACAAGAGCTGAGTTTTTTGACATGACAAAAGTGAAAAGTTGAGCAGAATAATCCTTCACAGATTGTTAAAGAAAAAGCAGGCTATAAGCTGTATGGTTCTCAGCTATCCCCGTCTTGTCCTTCATTTAGAAGTGAGATGAAAGGCAAGGTAGTTTGTGATTGGATCCTGTCATTCTCTGTTCATGCTTCAGGTTTGATAAGCCCTCAGTTCCAGCTCTATTAAAGCTGTTCTCCATCATCGCCCCATTGCCATAGCTTTGTAGATCAAACAAATGTCTATCTAACCACATAAAAGTGATACAGAGTGTCACTGGTAATATCCATTACTTATTATCACATTACTTGCTGGAGGCTAGAAACTGGGGAGAAAATATGTTTAAAAAGCATGAAAAAAATAAAATAATACATTTCAGTGAGGTACTAGCTTAATACAAAACCATGGCACAAGCACAGATTTGTGGAAGATAACTGACACATCATGTCACATTTCATCAGTGTTGACATGATGAATGTTGACAAGTTTGTGATGAAGACATCCAGCATGTCAACCTTGACCAAACTGACATTCATCATGTCAACAGTCAACACTGATGAAACATTAACATGATTAGAATGTTGACCAAACATTCCAGGTGGTCAAGCTGTGACTTACCTTGTTAGGTGGTTCTGGTTGCTCCAGCAGTGTCTTCCAAGTTTTATGGTCAACTGATGTTGACTTCTGACTGTCCTGCAGTAGTTCCAGAGGTAATTCTCACTAACCCCTAACCCTCCCCATAGTGGCTAACCTTCTTTGCTGAACACTAACCCTCCCCTCCTGTAGCCTAACTCTACCCTCCCACTAGTGTCTAATCCTAACCCTCTCCTCATGTAGCCTAATTCTAACCCTTCCACTAGTGTCTAACCTTAACCCTCTCCTTATGTATCCTAACCCTCCCCATAATATTGATCTTGTTGCTGATGCAAGCTTAGCAATGTTTTTTTTTACGTTTTTGTGCTTAGGGGTTCATGCTGTGTTCATTAAAAACTCTGAATACATGTACAGTATATGTTGAGCTGCATTCCGTTAAGATATGTGCGACTCATCATAGTATGTAAAATCAGTGTCAACGCATAAAACTTGAAATGCATCATCATACTGAGAGATACATTACCAGTCTTAAAGTTGTGCTGAGAGACACAAGGCTTGATGATTAACTGGTGTTTTTTAATATTTAAAAAAAAGTAAATAATAAAAAAGTGTTTACAGTAATATTGGTGGAAATAGCTGCAGCTTTGCTCTGATTGGCCAAAGTATAAAAAATTCTCTTGTACTGGGTAGTAGTGGTTTCAACTATCATGGGGTATAATCAGACTAAACTATATTAATCCAATGGGATTTAGTCTAGATTTCTATAGTCACAATCTTTACAGTAACTTTTTAGACACCAGAAAGCCAGTGCTGTGATTCCACCATGGTTAAACTTCTTCTTCTTATTATTATTATTATTATTATTATTATTATTATTATTATTATTATTATTAATATTATTATTACATTTTATTTATTGGGTGCCACCTGTGGCCCGCAGCACCATACAGAGGGAAAATGGCAAAACAGAACACAGTAACACAGTCCAAATACAGTAAGTATAGCATTAACAAATCATACTACGACTCAATCTCAACACAGCTACTGATTCAAGAAGAATATTCATTAAAAGCTGAAACCTGTACCCATAGGCTTTGGTGCAAAAAAAAAGTTTAGAGCTACTACAAGAGGTGCGAAAGAAAGACAGAGAGTTCAAGGAGAAGGTGGATGAGTGTAGCTGGGGTGTAAGAGTAGTAGATGATGAAACAGGAAGGTAGAGGGCCCTGCTCAAAGGAGCTTACATGCTAAAGGGACAGGGTAGACAAACAGATGAGCAGAGGGTAGGAAGCAAGAGTGGGAGAGATGGAGGATGAAAGAGGTAAACTATGAGGTGAGGCAGATTGATCTAAAGAGGGACAACACTGATGAACTCTTGAATTTCATATTGAGAGGTATCAACCAGAGAGAAGGAAGGTCAACCAGAGTGGTCAGAGTGAGACTATGTAGAGAGATGAGGTTAGAGATGTACTGTATGGAGCAGTGGAGTTGGAGAGAGCTGAATATGTGAGACTGAGGAATTTGAAGATGGCTCCGAAAGGAAGGGGAAGCTAATGAAGGGCATGGCAGAGAGGGTAGGCAGAAGTGGCGCAGCAGGAGATTATAAGTCTACCTGCAGCATTAAGTACAAAGTAGAAAGGATAGAGATGGGAGCTGGAAATGCCAGTAAGGAGGAGGTTGCAGTAGGGTCTGGCTATGTTGAGCTGAATATGACAGGATTGGGCAAAAAAATTAATGTGGGGGGGTGAAATAGAAAGAGGAGTCAATAATAACCCCCTGGTAGTGGACTTAATGTTGTTGTAAACACTAATAGAAATGTGGGGGAAGAAGACTCTTGAGGATGGGAAGACAGTGAGGTCTGTTGTGGGTGCAGGAGAGAACCCCATTGGAGAGAGCAGTGGTGGAAGGGATATCAGTGGTGGAAAGCCAGGTTTAGTGAGTTGGAGATGAAGAGGTCATGGATAGCGGGCAATTTATTGTGGAATTTCAGAAGGCACAGGAAATGGGGGGAGGAAATTTGAGGATGTGATTGACTGCGTTGCTCGTGTGAGAAAAAGGGCTGGCTCCAGAAGGCAGGGAGGCAGATAAGAACAGGGAGAGAGAATGGGTATGGGATGGGAGTGAGGAGACATGGTGATTGACTAAAGGGAATAGAGAGTAGAGTGGGAGGATAGAAGGGGAGAGGTGGTTCAGGGGAAAGATTAGAAAGGGGGGGGGGGGTGGACAGTGTGTTCAAGATAGAGTAGATAAATGGCATTAAGAAAAGGAAAATCAAAAAGGCAGAATTTAATATGTACTAAAGTAGTTAATGGTTAAACTTAAAATAGTCATTTGTCAATAGGAGTTAAAGGGTGCAGTAATATGTGATAAAGTTAGGCAAAGTTAGGATGGTATGGATGTGAAGCAATCAGTGACGTGTGGTGAGGCAAATGGCTGTGGAGGCACTGGCTAGTATCAGAGGGTTCATGCGGGCATTATACAAAGATGCAGTAGTAGATACTGATGAAAATTTGGTTAGGTTTGATCACAGTTGTGTGGACAAGGCAGGCAGGGGAGGCAATGCATCACCTGTCATACTCCAGTATACTCCAGAGTTTTGACTATAAAAATGATTAGAATAATACAAATAAGTTATTTCTAATATCTTCTTTCATAGGCAGATCCAGGAGGCCTGGGCACCCGTGCCCGTGCTCCCACCCCCCCACCCCCCCCCCCCCCCCCCCCCCCCCGCTGTCATTTCTGACTTCTTTGTTTTTTCAAAAGGAAAACTGCAGCAGCACTACTGCTATTTCCGTCAGTCAGATTTTATAAAAGAGCCGGCAGGCACTAGGACCCACCGCGGCTCTAACAGCAAGAGCAAGTCTGTGTGGTAACCAATGGGGAGGCTGGAGCTGCAGCTCCAGCCTCCCCCAGCTCACACCGCAACCTACCTCCCCCACTGCCAGCCAGCCAGAGTCCAGCCCAGGCGCGGGGTTCAAATGCCAGCATCGAGTAAGACTGTTACTTATAATGGTGCAGAAGGCTTAATTAGCCCTCACTGCACCACACAGTTTCCCATCGCTTCCTCCTCCACTTCATTTACCACCATTCTACTGTAGGTGCAGTCAAACTCAGCCTCAGCTTTGAGAAGGCGGCCCGTGTGATTGTGACAGGGTTGTCCTGCAGATGTCTTATGCTGCTTGTTGGAGATCCAGCTGGCTGCTTCTACTGATCAAAGATGGGCAAGTTCGTGTCCTGCAGTCTGAGTCTCAGTGCAGTGCCCAAAAATAAGGTATGCTGCTCCTGCCACCACCAACTAAAAACTTTAATAATTATATTGTGCTGGGGTGCCTTCCAGGCTCCCATAACTAATGGAACAGGTGACCAACATTTCAAGGGCCAATCAGCCTTTTCATCAGGGTGAAACATTGGCAATAAATCAGGATGCGCTCCTGACAGACAATCATTACCTGGTGGCATATTCTGTGAGGCCACGCCCCCTTTGATTCCACACCCCTTATCTGGAAGCACGCCGTGCCTTAGGCGCATGTAAATATAACTATTACCGTTCCCCTATCATGGTGCCCCCCCTTTCTTTTTTTTCTGGATCTGCCCCTGTCTTCTTTGTATTTTTCTTATAATTTTTATAGTCAAAACATACTGGAGTATGACAGGAGAGGCTCATCACTGGAAGAAATGGTACAATGGTAAAAGATTATGGCAATGCTGGTAGGATTTACAGTTGTGTGAAGATAAAATTGTGACAATACTTTATGAGATGGGTGAAGTGTCGGTGCAGATGTCGGTCATTGGTCGTTCCTGATTCCAGATGATATCGGCTTCTTCTAAATCTCACCCACTGACTTCAGGTAGGACCCCCAAGAATCAGAACCACCAAGAAACAACCCCAAAATAATCACGACATGTTTGGATGGTGATTAGTTGTTTACTTTAACAGGAAAGAACTGGTCACCACTATAGGTTTAACTGGGTTAAATTCATAGTCAACTGTGTAAATTATTTCAGTAACATTCACAAGTACATTAGCTGACAGTTACAATGCGAAATGTGATCATACCAATCCTGCATAGATAGATAACTAAACTCTAAGAACAAGATTACTACATAGAATTTACCAGTGTTTTCCTATATCAAAGCAATTAACATCTTGTCCTCCAGGTGGTGGAGTGAGGATCACTAGGTCTCAGTCCCTGAATGCCTAAAACCCTTTAAATATAGGTATATATAATATTATATATATATATATATATACTAGGTGCTTCATCGCGCCCTACGGGCGCTCTTCACACCATCACAAGGGGCTACGCCCCTTAACCCTTGCATGCCTTTCTGGGGTCAATATTTGTATTATATAAATTATTACCTGCATTCCTTTGTTAGTGGTTAAATATTGCACAATGAAAGGCGCGTGCGATGGTGAAGGAGGCGCAGCCCCTTGCGACGGCGTGAACAGCACCTGCAGGGCACGATGTACCGAATGTAGCGGGTGCGGGGGGGACTGCGGATGGTGTCTGTAGATGCTGCAGGTGGAGGGGGGGCAAAAGTGGGGTGGGGCCCGGATGGGGAAGAGTCGGGAGGGTGCTGTGGGTGGGGGAGGGGCAGAGGAGTGGGGGATGCAGATTGGGGAGGGGTCCAGAGGCACTGCAGGTGGGGGAGGGGCAGGGGTGCCATGGGTGGGGAGAGGGGCAGGTGTGGGGATGTTGTGGATGGGTGAAGGGTTCCGGAGGTGCTGTGGGATGGGAAGGGGCGGGAGTGCCGGGGGTGGGGTAGGGGTCCGCAGGCGCCATGGGTAGGGGAGGGGCAGGTACGGGTGGTGCAGCGCATAGGGAAGGAGGTCCGGAGGTGCTGCTGGTGGTGGAGGGGCAGGTGCGGTGGTGCCATTGGTGGGGGAGGGGTGGGGGAGGGGGGGACCGCGGATGGAGGAGGGTGTCTACAGATGCTGTGGGTGGAGGGGGGCAGGTTGGTGGGGGGAGACATATAAAGGGGGTGGATGGTGGAGGGGCCTGGAGGTGCTGTGGGTGGTGAAGGGGCGAGGAGTGGGAGCCGCCGGTGGTGTAGGGGGTCTGGAGGCACAGCGTGTGGGGGAGGGGTGGAGTGCCGCATGTGGTGGAGGGGAAGGTGCGGAGGTGTGGTGCATTGGGGAGTGGTCTGGAGGCGCTGCGGGTATTGTACCTGCCAAAAATGTAGTTGGAGGGTATGCAGTAACAGGGCCAGGACACAGGACAGGGGTGACAGGGTCAGAAACAGGGTTGACGGGGCCAGGACAGGGGTGACAGGGTCAGAAAAGGGGTGACGGGGCCAGGACAGGGGCGACGGGGCCAGGACAGAAATGACAGGGACAGGATAGGGGTGACAGGCCAGGGTAGGGGTGGCAGGAACAGGACAGGGGTGACAGGGCCAGTATAGGGTTGACAGGGCAAGCACAGGGGTAACAGGGCCAGGATAGGGGTAACAGGGCCAGCATAAGGGTAACAGGGCCAGCATAAGGGTGACAGGGCCAGCATAAGGGTGAAAGGGCCAGGATAAGGGTGACAGGGCCAGGATAAGGGTGAAAGGGCCAGGATAAGGATGGCAGGCAAGGCCAGGGACATGACAGAACACAGGGCATGGGAGAGATTGGTATTAGGGACAAAACAGTGGTGACAGACAGATGTGTCTTACCGGAGTCACTGCTGCTGGCTGCTGCTGTTCCACTCCAACCTGTTGGGATCTGCTACTGGTGGAGACTTGGCATGGCTGACTCTCTTAGGCTGGAGTCCTGCTTCATCTGCCCGTCCGCATCCCTCCCCCCCTCCTCAGTCACACACCGCAGACCTCGCGCAGCTGCCGGGCACTGTGGTAAGGGGAGACTGGGAGTGACTGGTTAGCCCCCAGGAGATGCTGCGGCTGGAGGGAGGAGGGGGTCGGAGCCTGCAAGCAGCTCGGACTTCTGCAGCGTTACCCGCCGGCTAAAGTGTGTGGAGGAGCTGGGCGCACCTCACTGTGGGTGGCAGCGCTGCAGCTAGCGGTGGGGTTGCCGGGGCTGGAGATAACAGAGGCAGTACAGAACCTGCACAGCGGCAGGTGCCCCACAAAACTGCAGCTAAGAAGCGTGGAGTGTGCCAGAAAGTGACGCTCCTCCGCGCCAGAGAGGGGGGGGGGTCAAGCACACAGTGAGCCGGTGCCCGTCTGTCTGTACGGCATACCCCCTCACACACCCCCATACCTCCCAAATGTCCCGATTTTCGCGGGACAGTCCCATTTTTTTGGGTCTGTCCCGCTGTCCCACCCGCGGGTCGCAGTGTCCCGCGGGTAACGGGGGGGTCAGTTGGAAAGCTCCTGTACTCGCTGTTCTGCTTAGCAGAGGAGCGGTGAATAGTGGAGACAGAGGGATAAGGGGGAGAGGTCGACCTACGGCGGCCCCCTTTGTTACCGCTCACATAAGCTAATAAGCTCCCCTTGAAATAAAGAGTCTGACACATTTCCTTTGGATCGAATTACTGGCCACAGTTTATTTCCATTACCTTACATGTTACCTTACAAGGTTGCGGGGGCACGGATAGAAGTGGTGGGCAAGGCGCCCATGGGTCCCTGACCCCTCCTGATTTCCTGGGGGCGTGCCCTGCCTACCCTGTAGGCACCGCGGCAACGCCCCTGGGGAACCAGCCCTCCTGGCGCATATCACGCTCACCTGGCACGCAGCTCCTGGCCCAACCGTCCAAAGCTGGAGCCGAGCATGCGCCCGTTCACCGAGGGAGAATCTGCCAACCTCGGCTGGCTCCCCCCGTTCGCCATGCCTTGCGCACCGCTTCTTCCCGCCGCCCGCTGACTGTGACATACGTATTCCTTAATTTTCCTTAACACATTAAACATACAACCGTATTATAACTTGCAACGATTTATACAATAAAAACTCTGAACTGTAAGTATATGTACCCATATACACCTTTTCTAAATGGGTGGGTGGGTGGGTCACTCTCTGTGCTCACCTTTTTCAGTGGCCGCCTCCTCCCCCCCGCCTTCCTATTTAACCCGCCCGCTATCCGGCCGGCCCCCTCGCCTCCTACAGGCTACCAGCGCCTGTAGGTGTGAAAGAGGGGACGGGCACACCTGCCCGCCCCTCCTTTCCATCGTGCCGCTGGCCCGCGGGCCACCTGCCGCCCCTCCCCCTTACCCCTCTCCGGCGCCATCACGGGCTCGGCGCCTTTGTTACAATAAGGGGGAGAGGTCGACCTACGGCGGCCCCCTTTGTTACCGCTCACATAAGCTAATAAGCTCCCCTTGAAATAAAGAGTCTGACACATTTCCTTTGGATCGAATTACTGGCCACAGTTTATTTCCATTACCTTACATGTTACCTTACAAGGTTGCGGGGCACGGATAGAAGTGGTGGGCAAGGCGCCCATGGGTCCCTGACCCCTCCTGATTTCCTGGGGGCGTGCCCTGCCTACCCTGTAGGCACCGCGGCAACGCCCCTGGGGAACCAGCCCTCCTGGCGCATATCACGCTCACCTGGCACGCAGCTCCCTGGCCCAACCGTCCAAAGCTGGAGCCGAGCATGCGCCCGTTCACCGAGGGTGAATCTGCCAACCTCGGCTGGCTCCCCCCGTTCGCCATGCCTTGCGCACCGCTTCTTCCCGCCACACGAGGATCTCGGCTGCCCCCCTCCCCCGAGACCCGAAGCCCCCACCCTGCAACCAGCTACCGACCCCCGGCCTCCAGTGCTTCCTGAAGCGCATTATTAAAAAGGTCAATCCCAATGTCCGACAAATGGACCCCGTCGCTCCTATACATGCCCCCGATCTTTTGACTGATGTCCTTATGCCGTATGACCTGTCCCCCTAGTGCTGCCACGCATTTGCCCACGGCCGCGTTGACCCTTTTCCTAGCCCTCTCCACTCCTGCCCCTTTCCGAGCTCCGCGCCAAGCTAGCCTGGGAATGATGTTAGACCATATTAGCTCTACGCCCGGCCATCGCTCGCTTACCCATGCTAGATCGTCCCGTATTGTCCTGATCAAGTCTAGGGATTTCATGTCGCCCAAATCGTTGCCCCCCAGGTGTAATACTATGGTATCGGGGCTGCTTGTCGTCTCTTCCCCGGATAACAGGGTGCCCCTCAAGCCGTGCCACCTCATCCCTCTCTGCCCAAACCAGCATACCTTCCCCTCTTTCTCCGCTAGCCCCAACTGCTTTCCATACGGCCTCCTGGCAGCCCGTGCTGCCGCCCAGTGAACGTATGAGTGACCGACGATCCATATCCGCCTCGCCTCCTTTTTTCTTGCGGATGGGGCTGTGTGGGAGAGGGGGGGGGGGGGGGGGACATGATCGTTAGATGTTTTCTGTTTCGTCGTTGAGGGGTCTAATGTAGCGCCTGTAGCTGTTGGACCCCCACCTGCCTAATGCTTTGATCTCTTCGATCGCGCACCCTTCGTTAGCGGCTGACGTGGCCGCCCCTATTCTAAACGAGTGTGTCCCGAACCTCTCTGCCTGCCAGCCAAGTGCTCCTACACATCTCTTCAACACCGCTGCAAACTGGTACCTAGTGAGCGCCGCCCCGTCCTTGTGTACCAGAAAATTCCCTCCTCCTGCCGGCCTTGTTACCCTAAATGCTTCGACCGCCCTTACCGGGCAGACCGCAGCGTCGTCGTGCCTGCGTAGCTGCACCCATTTTCCCTTTCCGTTCTGGTCTGTCTTTGATCTGCGTATTTTACACAGTACTGTGTCCTCCGCTACGGTAACGCTACTGCACTGCAGCCCTGTTTCCCTTGCTGTTTTGGACTGCGCTACCAACTCGCTAACCCTGAATGCCCCCCTAAAAGCCATAATAAAAGCCGTTGTAAACAACCTTGCCTCACTCTGGTCGCGGCAGACGCTTGGGACCGCTTCTATCAGTTTCCTCAGCCTTTCGATTGTGATTGGTTCCCTAGCGTCTGGTTTCTTGACCTCCGCCCTTGCCCAACCCTTCATTATCGTGCGTACTACGAAACTCTTCGTCTCGTCCCTTTCGCCTGCCAGTTTCTGGAAAAAGGATACCCCTGCTAGTATCGTGTTTGCTCCTGCCTGGACGTCTGCTCCCTTCTGAGTTTGTCCAAGAACGCCAACAATTGTTGCTGCGGAGGCTTGGCTTCAATCTCCCCCTCCCCCTGGAACTGCCTCCATCTTCTCCATGCGGCCTTGTAGGCCTTCCAGTTCTTTGGTGCCAGTGATCGCTCCACCAATTTGTCTAGTTCTGATCGACTATCTGCCAGAGATAGGAGGGGCATGTTAAACCTACTTCGCTTGCTCCCGGCGCTGCGGTCCTAAAAACTTCCCATTTCTGCCTGGACAATGCGTCCGCTATTACGTTCTTCTCCCCTGGCACGTGTCTAGCTCTGAATGTTATGTTGTGGTGCAAACATGCTGCCACCAACCTCCTGAGCAACCTGACCACCGGCGGCGATGATGCCCGCTGGTTGTTCACGGCTTGCACCACCCCCATGTTGTCGCACCAGAATTGGATCTGCCTGTTTGCCAGCACTTTACCCCATATGTCGACTGCCACGACTATTGGGAACAACTCCAATGCCGCTAAGTTCTTGGTGATCCCCGCGGTCTCCCATTCTGGTGGCCATCGCTGGGCGCACCATTCGCCCTGCAAGTATGCCCCAAACCCCGTAGCTCCTGCTGCGTCTGTGAATAACTGCAGCGCACGGTTTGGTGCTACTTCCTTGGGCCATATTTGCACCCCGTTAAACTGTAAGAGGAACTCCTCCCACACCCGCAGGTCCTTCCTAAGCTCCCTGGTGATGCGTATGAAGTGGTGCTTTGATGCCCTGCCTGCTGTGGCTTGTTCCAGCCTCCTCTTGAAGATTCTGCCCATTGGAATCACCCTGCAAGCGAAATTTAGGCTCCCCAGCAAAGACGGCAACTGCCCCAGCGTGACCTTCTTGGCCTTTGCGCAGTCGCTCACTTCCCTGACCAACTTTACCACCTTCTCTGTTGGTAGTCTGCACTCCTGCCTAACCGTGTCAATTTCTATGCCCAAATAGGATATAACCTCCGTCGGGCCTTCGGTTTTCTCCGCCGCGATGGGTACGCTGAACTCTTCCAGCATACCCTGTAGCTCTCGTAAAAGGTGGCTGCACTGCTCCGACTCTGGTGGGCCCGCCACCAAGAAATCGTCTAGATAATGCGCTATGGCCCTTGCCCCAGCGCGTTCCTGCAAACACCATTGCAGGAACGTACTAAATGCCTCGAAGAAAGCGCATGAAATGGCGCACCCCATTGGCAGGCATTTGTCCACAAAGAAAACCCCGTCAAAACTTAGACCCATCAACCTGAAGCTCTCTGGGTGCAATGGAAGCAGTCTGAAGGCCGACTCGATGTCTAGCTTTGCCATGAGAGCTCCTTTCCCTTGTGCTCTCACCATCTTGACCGCCTGGTCAAAGGATTGATACTGCACTGAACATTGCTCTTTGTCCAGTGCGTCGTTTACTGACCCTCCCTCGGGGTAAGACAGGTGCTGAATGAGCCTGAACTTCCCCGGTGCCTTTTTTGGGACCAGTCCCAAAGGTGACACTATCAAATCCTGTAATGGTGGGGCTGCAAATGGCCCCGCCATTCTACCTAACTCTAGCTCCTTTGCGATCTTCTCCCGTACCACCCCCGGTTGCTCCTTGACGGATTTCAGGTTTCTTATTTTTTCTGTGGGCGGGACCTCTCTTATTATTGGTATCCTAAAGCCCTCCCTAAAACCGTCCCGCAGCAATTTGGCTTCCTGCTGCTTGGGATACCTGGCTAGCCACCCCAGGATCCTGCTTAAATTCACTGGGCTAAACGCTTTTCCCAGCCCCTGCTGCCGCGGGTAGTTTTCTTGGGTGATTTGCTCTCTTCCTATAGCAATCCTTTGCTGCATGACTTGCGTTGCAAAAGGAACATGCGTGCCTGAATTTGCACTGCGCGCGGGTGCACTGAGATTCGTTAAACGCCCAGCATTTGAGGTCATGTTTCTGCGTGCTAGGCCTCCCTGCCCCGGCTGCTTGTGCCGGTGCCGCCTTCTCCGCTATACCGCTTGCTAATGCCTTGAGCCACGCGTCGAGGTCCCTAACTCCGAAGTCGATGGGCTTACCGCCCTCTGCCTTCGCTCTAAAACTCTCATCGTACCTCAGCCAGACTGATCCCCCTTGTTCCTTGTACACAGAGTATATCAAATCTGTATATTTTAGCATGCTCATCGCTACCTCGGGGTACGCTTCTATGTAACAGCCGGAGTAGGCGAACATTCCGCTCAGCCAGTTCTCAATAGTCTTGTAGCTATTGACTTGTGTACCCCCTTTCGGTTTTGCCTTTTCCTTGTCGCTCAAGCCCTTCTCTGTCAATTAACATATATCGACAAAACCCCCTTTTTCTATCTCCTTTCTGATTTGTTTTGGCAAGTGGCCTGCCACTGCGCTAAACTCGCAACCCACTGCGGATCCTGTCTGCAAAAATTTCTTAGCCGTTTCCTGCTGCACCTGCCCCATCCGTTCCCTAACTGCATCTGTCCCCGGCGTAAGCCCCTTCCTTTTCTTACATGTCGCTCTAGCTAACTTTAGCTGCTCCCTCAACACTCTACATGATTCGTCCTCGTCTGAATCCGTTGCGCTATCCCCCTGCTCCCTCGCCTGACCTGCTCCGCCCTTACCGACCACCCCCGTGAACTTAAACATAACGTTACCAACATTCTGCGATATATCTGGGGACACCATAACATTACACAAACTGTTCATATCGACATTGGTCTCACCCGTCCCGTGTGAGGATTCCCTCGCTGGACCGTCCGCGCTGGTCATCGCGCCGGATGCTGCCTTCGGTGTGGTGGCCACTTGGACCGTGTTGACTGCTGGGGCATCGCCGGCCGTAGCGTAGCCCATGACGCCCTCTCCGCGCTGGAATTCCGCGCCTCCTGGCCGCTGAGTGTATGCCCTCTGCCGTTCCCGTGGCGTGATGGTACCGTGGACCGCCGTATTGCTCCCGTGCGTTGATCTTGCTGGCGTGGTGAAGACTTGCAAGTTCCTGTGCACTGCCTCCCTGTCGCCTTGTCTTGTCGGTGTGCCGTGCTGGCTGCTGTGCTGCACTGATCGCTGCCCTCCTCCCGTCGACTGATAACGCTGTTCCTGCCTGTCTTCTCCCCTGCTGCAGCTGCACCCTCGACAGCCGTGCCGTGATGTGATGTATGCCTCCGGCGGTGATGCGTGTCGGCTGTAACCCCTGACCGGTGATGACCTGCGTGCTGTGAAATGTAGGCTGTGCTGATGCCGAGGGCTGGGCGGTGGCGAATGGTAACGCGGTGATCTCCGGCCGTAAGATGACTCCCTGCTTCCATGCCCGTTGTGATGCCTCTCCTTGCTGTGACGGTGTCCGTTGTCATGCCTCCCCCTGCCCGGCTGCCCCGCCGCCGGAAGCTGTGACATCTCCTTGAACAGCTGGGTGGAAGCCTCCTGTACCCACGCATCCCGGCCGCTTGATGATGGCCCGCCCTCTCCTTTCTCCCATCTACGGGCTGGGGTTTGCGGTTGTGTGGCGGGTGAAGTGGGATTGGCGCTGCTCAAAACTTTGCCCCAACCCTTCCGGCCCTCCCCCCCGGAGTCAGGTCCATCTGACTCCGCTGCATCTTCGTAAATAGGCGGCAGGTCACTCACCCCGTATTGCTGCTCGCTGGTGATCACTGCTGCCGGCTGCTTCTTCCTCTTCGCAGCCCTGGCTGCTGGATTGGAGCTGCTTTTTCTTCTCTTCTGCACATGCGGCCGTCCTCCTCCTTTCCTGCCACCAGGGGGAGCTCCTGCCTCATTATCCCTGTGCTGCTGCTGATGACGTGCTCCTTCCCTCCCTGCAGGGTTAAAGTGTAACCCTGCACTGTCCTCGGTCTCCTCCCTGAACCTGTGGGGTATGCTCCTTCTTCTGACCCCCCTCTCTGATTGCCCTTCCATTCTTCTTTCCTTCTGCAGGGGATACAATGTGGCTTGTGCAGCTGCCCTGCGGTGCTGATCTCGCTGGTGACCTGGTCCGACGAAATGCGACCCTTTTTCCAGCCCCCCCGCGCTGCACCCAGCCTCCGGAGCCGCCTCGCGACCGGAAGTGACCGGAAGTTGCTTCTGCGACCTGTGCCCGACTTCTCTCCGTCCCCCCCTGCTGCCGCTTCTTGCTCGTACTTGCCGAGCTGCGCTCACCCGCGAGTGACCTCTTCCTCCTGATCGGCGGCTGCTGGCGCCCTCCGTGGATCCTCTCCTCGCTGGCCGCCGCTGCAACCGTTTGTTCGTCGCGCTGCTGTTGCTGCTGCTGCCGACCTCACTCTCTGTGCTCACCTTTTTCAGTGGCCGCCTCCTCCCCCCCGCCTTCCTATTTAACCCGCCCGCTATCCGGCCGGCCCCCTCGCCTCCTACAGGCTACCAGCGCCTGTAGGTGTGAAAGAGGGGACGGGCACACCTGCCCGCCCCTCCTTTCCATCGTGCCGCTGGCCCGCGGGCCTCCTGCCGCCCCTCCCCCTTACCCCTCTCCGGCGCCATCACGGGCTCGGCGCCTTTGTTACTAGAGGGGGCATCAGGGGGTATGGATTAAGGGGGGGTTCCAGCAGCAGAGCCGGATTAAGGGGGGGGGGGGCAGGGGGTACGTACCGTTGGCCCCACAGTTTTAGGGGGCCCCCCGGCTCGAGTAGCTCTGTCCCAGCTCAGAAGCTCCCCCCCCCCCATCCTGCCAGCAACAACGGCAACATTGTGCTACTGTCAGCACACGCTGCTGCGTATTGGCAGGTCTGTGGTGTTGCAGGGAGGCAGCAGTCTCCCTGCTTTCTTCTGCCTGTGTGGGTGTATAGGGGGAGCGACCACCCCCTCTGGATTTACCCCTAGCTGAGGGGCCAAAATTCCATTAAAAAAAAACAAAACAAAAACACGGAATTTGCGTAAGGGGGCGTGGCCTCGCGTCCCGCGATTAGGCCACGCCCCAAACCCACAGCAGGCACAGCTATGAGATAGGGCTCCCCTGTCACAAGTGCCCTGGGCCCCCCGGACTCATAATCAGCCCCTGGGGGCATGCCAGCAGCTCACAGAGCACTGGGCATGCCCCCTCATTGACAAAAACGGGGGCCCTCCCGTGAAGCCACACACCCTTTTCACCGAGTGTGTGTCCCTCCTTCTGCTTGAAGACAGCTCCTGCAGAAAGCTGGGAGATATGCACCCCTGCCTGTGCCAAGCCCATACTATCTGCTTCTGCTCCTAGTCTCCTATAGATCTGTGACTCATTTGACTAACTCCGCCCAGTGTTGTGACTCCGCCCAGCGTTAGCAAATGAATCACAAAGTCACAGATCTGGGCTATTATATAGGAGATATATATATATATATATATATATATATTTATAGCAAATGAAGTTAGGAGCACTCACCAGTCTTCAAAAAGTAGTAGTTGTTAATTCAGAGCAACATCAGTGCAAAGAGTAGCTGCTACTCTTTGCACTGATGTTGCTCTGAATTAGAAAATACTACTTTTGGAAGACTGGTGAGTGCTCCTAACTTCATTTGCTATATGTGGAGTGGTGTCTATTGGATTCACTCACTGGGTGATCATCCTTATTTGAGTGGTGCCAAGAGAATGGGGGAGAGGGTACAAATGACCTGGGCTCAGGTCTGATGGAGGGGCCCAGTGGGGTCCCTGGACTTCCGCCCCCTTACCAGGCAGTAGCAGCTGCAGCTCTTCTGCTCAGCCCAGCACCCACTGCCGTGTGCTGGGCTGCAGTGTGGCCATGGCGACACTTTCAATACAATTTTTTCAGTATTTTGTCTAAGGGTGCATGACCATACAGCATGTGATTAGGCCACGCCCCCTGAAAAGTGCCTGGGCCCAGCCAGGCTCTCTACTGCCCTGCCGGGCGGTGCCACAAAGCAGTGAAGAAATTTTAAACAAGAGATGTGGCGACCCCATAGAAGTCCTGCATGGGTTTCTGCAGCAGGGTATCACAAAATGGTTTAGGCGTTTCATCAACAGAGATGGAAAAAAAGAAACAACAACTCAGTAAGCAAAGTGGGAAATCTTTGCAATGTCCAGAGCCGGCCCTAACCAATATGATGCCCTAGGCAAGATTTTGGCTGGTTCCCCCTAGCACCACCAATATACAGTAGTACCTGTTACACATATGCCGCACATTATTAATGCCGTTACACACATAATGACACACATATTGCCCCTTAATGTTGCACATTATTAATGCATTTTTACATGACACACATAATGCTCCTTACACATATTCCGAACACTACTGCACAACCAACCTACTCACATGCACACAACACTCACACTGCCACTAACACTGTGACCTCTGCCTCTGCTTGAATACAGATGTGTCCTCATAAATCTTGCCTCGATGCTAATGACGGGCACATTTTTTTTATGAAAATGCATCTTATTTGCATTGCTATGTGGCTAGGATGCACAAGCAGCTTCTGCTGATTAAAATGATATGCAGCATGCCTATATACTAGAGATGTGCACTTGAAATTTTTCGGGTTTTGTGTTTTGGTTTTGGGTTCGGTTCCGCGGCCGTGTTTTGGGTTCGACCGCGTTTTGGCAAAACCTCACAGAATTTTTTTTGTCGGATTCGGGTGTGTTTTGGATTCGGGTGTTTTTTTTTAAAAACACTAAAAAACAGCTTAAATCATAGAATTTGGGGGTCATTTTGATCCCAAAGTATTATTAACCTCAAAAACCATAATTTCCACTCATTTTCAGTCTATTCTGAATACCTCACACCTCACAATATTATTTTTAGTCCTAAAATTTGCACCTAGGTCGCTGGATGACTAAGCTAAGCGACCCTAGTGGCCGACACAAACACCGTGCCCATCTAGGAGTGGCACTGCAGTGTCACGCAGGATGGCCCTTCCAAAAAACCCTCCCCAAACAGCACATGACGCAAAGAAAAAAAGAGGCGCAATGAGGTAGCTGTGTGAGTAAGATAAGCGACCCTAGTGGCCGACACAAACACCGGGCCCATCTAGGAGTGGCACTGCAGTGTCACGCAGGATGGCCCTTCCAAAAAACCCTCCCCAAACAGCACATGACGCAAAGAAAAAAAGAGGCGCAATGAGGTAGCTGTGTGAGTAAGATAAGCGACCCTAGTGGCCGACACAAACACCGTGCCCATCTAGGAGTGCACTGCAGTGTCACGCAGGATGGCCCTTTCAAAAAACCCTCCCCAAACAGCACATGACGCAAAGAAAAAAAGAGGCGCAATGAGGTAGCTGTGTGAGTAAGATAAGCGACCCTAGTGGCCGACACAAACACCGTGCCCATCTAGGAGTGGCACTGCAGTGTCACGCAGGATGGCCCTTTCAAAAAACCCTCCCAAACAGCACATGACGCAAAGAAAAAAAGAGGCGCAATGAGGTAGCTGTGTGAGTAAGATAAGCGACCCTAGTGGCCGACACAAACACCGTGCCCATCTAGGAGTGGCACTGCAGTGTCACGCAGGATGGCCCTTCCAAAAAACCCTCCCCAAACAGCACATGACGCAAAGAAAAAAAGAGGCGCAATGAGGTAGCTGTGTGAGTAAGATAAGCGACCCTAGTGGCCGACACAAACACCGGGCCCATCTAGGAGTGGCACTGCAGTGTCACGCAGGATGGCCCTTCCAAAAAACCCTCCCCAAACAGCACATGACGCAAAGAAAAAAAGAGGCGCAATGAGGTAGCTGTGTGAGTAAGATAAGCGACCCTAGTGGCCGACACAAACACCGGGCCCATCTAGGAGTGGCACTGCAGTGTCACGCAAGATGGCCCTTCCAAAAAAACCCTCCCCAAACAGCACATGATGCAAAGAAAAAAAGAGGCGCAATGAGGTAGCTGTGTGAGTAAGATAAGCGACCCTAGTGGCCGACACAAACACCGTGCCCATCTAGGAGTGGCACTGCAGTGTCACGCAGGATGGCCCTTCCAAAAAACCCTCCCCAAACAGCACATGACGCAAAGAAAAAAAGAGGCGCAATGAGGTAGCTGTGTGAGTAAGATAAGCGACCCTAGTGGCCGACACAAACACCGTGCCCATCTAGGAGTGGCACTGCAGTGTCACGCAGGATGGCCCTTTCAAAAAACCCTCCCCAAACAGCACATGACGCAAAGAAAAAAAGAGGCACAATGAGGTAGCTGTGTGAGTAAGATAAGCGACCCTAGTGGCCGACACAAACACCGTGCCCATCTAGGAGTGGCACTGCAGTGTCACGCAGGATGGCCCTTTCAAAAAACCCTCCCCAAACAGCACATGACGCAAAGAAAAAAAGAGGCGCAATGAGGTAGCTGTGTGAGTAAGATAAGCGACCCTAGTGGCCGACACAAACACCGTGCCCATCTAGGAGTGGCACTGCAGTGTCACGCAGGATGGCCCTTCCAAAAAACCCTCCCCAAACAGCACATGACGCAAAGAAAAAAAGAGGCGCAATGAGGTAGCTGTGTGAGTAAGATAAGCGACCCTAGTGGCCGACACAAACACCGGGCCCATCTAGGAGTGGCACTGCAGTGTCACGCAGGATGGCCCTTCCAAAAAACCCTCCCCAAACAGCACATGACGCAAAGAAAAAAAGAGGCGCAATGAGGTAGCTGTGTGAGTAAGATAAGCGACCCTAGTGGCCGACACAAACACCGGGCCCATCTAGGAGTGGCACTGCAGTGTCACGCAAGATGGCCCTTCCAAAAAACCCTCCCCAAACAGCACATGATGCAAAGAAAAAAAGAGGCGCAATGAGGTAGCTGTGTGAGTAAGATAAGCGACCCTAGTGGCCGACACAAACACCGTGCCCATCTAGGAGTGGCACTGCAGTGTCACGCAGGATGGCCCTTCCAAAAAACCCTCCCCAAACAGCACATGACGCAAAGAAAAAAAGAGGCGCAATGAGGTAGCTGTGTGAGTAAGATAAGCGACCCTAGTGGCCGACACAAACACCGTGCCCATCTAGGAGTGGCACTGCAGTGTCACGCAGGATGGCCCTTCCAAAAAACCCTCCCCAAACAGCACATGACGCAAAGAAAAAAAGAGGCGCAATGAGGTAGCTGTGTGAGTAAGATAAGCGACCCTAGTGGCCGACACAAACACCGGGCCCATCTAGGAGTGGCATTGCAGTGTCACGCAGGATGGCCCTTCCAAAAAACCCTCCCCAAACAGCACATGACGCAAAGAAAAAAAGAGGCGCAATGAGGTAGCTGTGTGAGTAAGATAAGCGACCCTAGTGGCCGACACAAACACCGTGCCCATCTAGGAGTGGCACTGCAGTGTCACGCAGGATGGCCCTTCCAAAAAACCCTCCCCAAACAGCACATGACGCAAAGAAAAAAAGAGGCGCAATGAGGTAGCTGTGTGAGTAAGATAAGCGACCCTAGTGGCCGACACAAACACCGTGCCCATCTAGGAGTGGCACTGCAGTGTCACGCAGGATGGCCCTTCCAAAAAACCCTCCCCAAACAGCACATGACGCAAAGAAAAAAAGAGGCGCAATGAGGTAGCTGTGTGAGTAAGATAAGCGACCCTAGTGGCCGACACAAACACCGGGCCCATCTAGGAGTGGCACTGCAGTGTCACGCAGGATGGCCCTTTCAAAAAACCCTCCCCAAACAGCACATGACGCAAAGAAAAAAAGAGGCGCAATGAGGTAGCTGTGTGAGTAAGATAAGCGACCCTAGTGGCCGACACAAACACCGTGCCCATCTAGGAGTGGCACTGCAGTGTCACGCAGGATGGCCCTTCCAAAAAACCCTCCCCAAACAGCACATGACGCAAAGAAAAAAAGAGGCGCAATGAGGTAGCTGTGTGAGTAAGATAAGCGACCCTAGTGGCCGACACAAACACCGGGCCCATCTAGGAGTGGCACTGCAGTGTCACGCAGGATGGCCCTTCCAAAAAACCCTCCCCAAACAGCACATGACGCAAAGAAAAAAAGAGGCGCAATGAGGTAGCTGTGTGAGTAAGATAAGCGACCCTAGTGGCCGACACAAACACCGGGCCCATCTAGGAGTGGCACTGCAGTGTCACGCAAGATGGCCCTTCCAAAAAACCCTCCCCAAACAGCACATGATGCAAAGAAAAAAGAGGCGCAATGAGGTAGCTGTGTGAGTAAGATAAGCGACCCTAGTGGCCGACACAAACACCGTGCCCATCTAGGAGTGGCACTGCAGTGTCACGCAGGATGGCCCTTCAAAAAACCCTCCCCAAACTGCACATGACGCAAAGAAAAAAAGAGGCGCAATGAGGTAGCTGTGTGAGTAAGATAAGCGACCCTAGTGGCCGACACAAACACCGTGCCCATCTAGGAGTGGCACTGCAGTGTCACGCAGGATGGCCCTTTCAAAAAACCCTCCCCAAACAGCACATGACGCAAAGAAAAAAAGAGGCGCAATGAGGTAGCTGTGTGAGTAAGATAAGCGACCCTAGTGGCCGACACAAACACCGTGCCCATCTAGGAGTGGCACTGCAGTGTCACGCAGGATGGCCCTTCCAAAAAACCCTCCCCAAACAGCACATGACGCAAAGAAAAAAAGAGGCGCAATGAGGTAGCTGTGTGAGTAAGATAAGCGACCCTAGTGGCCGACACAAACACCGGGCCCATCTAGGAGTGGCACTGCAGTGTCACGCAAGATGGCCCTTCCAAAAAACCCTCCCCAAACAGCACATGATGCAAAGAAAAAAAGAGGCGCAATGAGGTAGCTGTGTGAGTAAGATAAGCGACCCTAGTGGCCGACACAAACACCGTGCCCATCTAGGAGTGGCACTGCAGTGTCACGCAGGATGGCCCTTCCAAAAAACCCTCCCCAAACAGCACATGACGCAAAGAAAAAAAGAGGCGCAATGAGGTAGCTGTGTGAGTAAGATAAGCGACCCTAGTGGCCGACACAAACACCGTGCCCATCTAGGAGTGGCACTGCAGTGTCACGCAGGATGGCCCTTTCAAAAAACCCTCCCCAAACAGCACATGACGCAAAGAAAAAAAGAGGCGCAATGAGGTAGCTGTGTGAGTAAGATAAGCGACCCTAGTGGCCGACACAAACACCGTGCCCATCTAGGAGTGGCACTGCAGTGTCACGCAGGATGGCCCTTCCAAAAAACCCTCCCCAAACAGCACATGACGCAAAGAAAAAAAGAGGCGCAATGAGGTAGCTGTGTGAGTAAGATAAGCGACCCTAGTGGCCGACACAAACACCGGGCCCATCTAGGAGTGGCACTGCAGTGTCACGCAGGATGGCCCTTCCAAAAAACCCTCCCCAAACAGCACATGACGCAAAGAAAAAAAGAGGCGCAATGAGGTAGCTGTGTGAGTAAGATAAGCGACCCTAGTGGCCGACACAAACACCGGGCCCATCTAGGAGTGGCACTGCAGTGTCACGCAGGATGGCCCTTCCAAAAAACCCTCCCCAAACAGCACATGACGCAAAGAAAAAAGAGGCGCAATGAGGTAGCTGTGTGAGTAAGATAAGCGACCCTAGTGGCCGACACAAACACCGTGCCCATCTAGGAGTGGCACTGCAGTGTCACGCAGGATGGCCCTTTCAAAAAACCCTCCCCAAACAGCACATGACGCAAAGAAAAAAAGAGGCGCAATGAGGTAGCTGTGTGAGTAAGATAAGCGACCCTAGTGGCCGACACAAACACCGTGCCCATCTAGGAGTGGCACTGCAGTGTCACGCAGGATGGCCCTTTCAAAAAACCCTCCCCAAACAGCACATGACGCAAAGAAAAAAAGAGGCGCAATGAGGTAGCTGTGTGAGTAAGATAAGCGACCCTAGTGGCCGACACAAACACCGTGCCCATCTAGGAGTGGCACTGCAGTGTCACGCAGGATGGCCCTTCCAAAAAACCCTCCCCAAACAGCACATGACGCAAAGAAAAAAAGAGGCGCAATGAGGTAGCTGTGTGAGTAAGATAAGCGACCCTAGTGGCCGACACAAACACCGGGCCCATCTAGGAGTGGCACTGCAGTGTCACGCAGGATGGCCCTTCCAAAAAACCCTCCCCAAACAGCACATGACGCAAAGAAAAAAAGAGGCGCAATGAGGTAGCTGTGTGAGTAAGATAAGCGACCCTAGTGGCCGACACAAACACCGGGCCCATCTAGGAGTGGCACTGCAGTGTCACGCAAGATGGCCCTTCCAAAAAACCCTCCCCAAACAGCACATGATGCAAAGAAAAAAAGAGGCGCAATGAGGTAGCTGTGTGAGTAAGATAAGCGACCCTAGTGGCCGACACAAACACCGTGCCCATCTAGGAGTGGCACTGCAGTGTCACGCAGGATGGCCCTTCCAAAAAACCCTCCCCAAACAGCACATGACGCAAAGAAAAAAGAGGCGCAATGAGGTAGCTGTGTGAGTAAGATAAGCGACCCTAGTGGCCGACACAAACACCGGGCCCATCTAGGAGTGGCACTGCAGTGTCACGCAAGATGGCCCTTCCAAAAAACCCTCCCCAAACAGCACATGATGCAAAGAAAAAAAGAGGCGCAATGAGGTAGCTGTGTGAGTAAGATAAGCGACCCTAGTGGCCGACACAAACACCGTGCCCATCTAGGAGTGGCACTGCAGTGTCACGCAGGATGGCCCTTCCAAAAAACCCTCCCCAAACAGCACATGACGCAAAGAAAAAAAGAGGCGCAATGAGGTAGCTGTGTGAGTAAGATAAGCGACCCTAGTGGCCGACACAAACACCGTGCCCATCTAGGAGTGGCACTGCAGTGTCACGCAGGATGGCCCTTCAAAAAACCTCCCCAAACAGCACATGACGCAAAGAAAAAAAGAGGCGCAATGAGGTAGCTGTGTGAGTAAGATAAGCGACCCTAGTGGCCGACACAAACACCGGGCCCATCTAGGAGTGGCACTGCAGTGTCACGCAAGATGGCCCTTCCAAAAAACCCTCCCCAAACAGCACATGACGCAAAGAAAAAAAGAGGCGCAATGAGGTAGCTGTGTGAGTAAGATAAGCGACCCTAGTGGCCGACACAAACACCGTGCCCATCTAGGAGTGGCACTGCAGTGTCACGCAGGATGGCCCTTCCAAAAAACCCTCCCCAAACAGCACATGACGCAAAGAAAAAAAGAGGCGCAATGAGGTAGCTGTGTGAGTAAGATAAGCGACCCTAGTGGCCGACACAAACACCGTGCCCATCTAGGAGTGGCACTGCAGTGTCACGCAGGATGGCCCTTTCAAAAAACCCTCCCCAAACAGCACATGACGCAAAGAAAAAAAGAGGCGCAATGAGGTAGCTGTGTGAGTAAGATAAGCGACCCTAGTGGCCGACACAAACACCGTGCCCATCTAGGAGTGGCACTGCAGTGTCACGCAGGATGGCCCTTCCAAAAAACCCTCCCCAAACAGCACATGACGCAAAGAAAAAAAGAGGCGCAATGAGGTAGCTGTGTGAGTAAGATAAGCGACCCTAGTGGCCGACACAAACACCGTGCCCATCTAGGAGTGGCACTGCAGTGTCACGCAGGATGGCCCTTCCAAAAAACCCTCCCCAAACAGCACATGACGCAAAGAAAAAAAGAGGCGCAATGAGGTAGCTGTGTGAGTAAGATAAGCGACCCTAGTGGCCGACACAAACACCGGGCCCATCTAGGAGTGGCACTGCAGTGTCACGCAGGATGGCCCTTCCAAAAAACCCTCCCCAAACAGCACATGACGCAAAGAAAAAAGAGGCGCAATGAGGTAGCTGTGTGAGTAAGATAAGCGACCCTAGTGGCCGACACAAACACCGTGCCCATCTAGGAGTGGCACTGCAGTGTCACGCAGGATGGCCCTTTCAAAAAACCCTCCCCAAACAGCACATGACGCAAAGAAAAAAAGAGGCGCAATGAGGTAGCTGTGTGAGTAAGATAAGCGACCCTAGTGGCCGACACAAACACCGTGCCCATCTAGGAGTGGCACTGCAGTGTCACGCAGGATGGCCCTTTCAAAAAACCCTCCCCAAACAGCACATGACGCAAAGAAAAAAAGAGGCGCAATGAGGTAGCTGTGTGAGTAAGATAAGCGACCCTAGTGGCCGACACAAACACCGTGCCCATCTAGGAGTGGCACTGCAGTGTCACGCAGGATGGCCCTTCCAAAAAACCCTCCCCAAACAGCACATGACGCAAAGAAAAAAAGAGGCGCAATGAGGTAGCTGTGTGAGTAAGATAAGCGACCCTAGTGGCCGACACAAACACCGGGCCCATCTAGGAGTGGCACTGCAGTGTCACGCAGGATGGCCCTTCCAAAAAACCCTCCCCAAACAGCACATGACGCAAAGAAAAAAAGAGGCGCAATGAGGTAGCTGTGTGAGTAAGATAAGCGACCCTAGTGGCCGACACAAACACCGGGCCCATCTAGGAGTGGCACTGCAGTGTCACGCAAGATGGCCCTTCCAAAAAACCCTCCCCAAACAGCACATGACGCAAAGAAAAAAAGAGGCGCAATGAGGTAGCTGTGTGAGTAAGATAAGCGACCCTAGTGGCCGACACAAACACCGTGCCCATCTAGGAGTGGCACTGCAGTGTCACGCAGGATGGCCCTTCCAAAAAACCCTCCCCAAACAGCACATGACGCAAAGAAAAAAGAGGCGCAATGAGGTAGCTGTGTGAGTAAGATAAGCGACCCTAGTGGCCGACACAAACACCGGGCCCATCTAGGAGTGGCACTGCAGTGTCACGCAAGATGGCCCTTCCAAAAAACCCTCCCCAAACAGCACATGATGCAAAGAAAAAAAGAGGCGCAATGAGGTAGCTGTGTGAGTAAGATAAGCGACCCTAGTGGCCGACACAAACACCGTGCCCATCTAGGAGTGGCACTGCAGTGTCACGCAGGATGGCCCTTCCAAAAAACCCTCCCCAAACAGCACATGACGCAAAGAAAAAAAGAGGCGCAATGAGGTAGCTGTGTGAGTAAGATAAGCGACCCTAGTGGCCGACACAAACACCGTGCCCATCTAGGAGTGGCACTGCAGTGTCACGCAGGATGGCCCTTCAAAAAACCCTCCCCAAACAGCACATGACGCAAAGAAAAAAGAGGCGCAATGAGGTAGCTGTGTGAGTAAGATAAGCGACCCTAGTGGCCGACACAAACACCGTGCCCATCTAGGAGTGGCACTGCAGTGTCACGCAGGATGGCCCTTTCAAAAAACCCTCCCCAAACAGCACATGACGCAAAGAAAAAAAGAGGCGCAATGAGGTAGCTGTGTGAGTAAGATAAGCGACCCTAGTGGCCGACACAAACACCGTGCCCATCTAGGAGTGGCACTGCAGTGTCACGCAGGATGGCCCTTCAAAAAACCCTCCCCAAACAGCACATGACGCAAAGAAAAAAAGAGGCGCAATGAGGTAGCTGTGTGAGTAAGATAAGCGACCCTAGTGGCCGACACAAACACCGTGCCCATCTAGGAGTGGCACTGCAGTGTCACGCAGGATGGCCCTTCCAAAAAACCCTCCCCAAACAGCACATGACGCAAAGAAAAAAAGAGGCGCAATGAGGTAGCTGTGTGAGTAAGATAAGCGACCCTAGTGGCCGACACAAACACCGGGCCCATCTAGGAGTGGCACTGCAGTGTCACGCAAGATGGCCCTTCCAAAAAACCCTCCCCAAACAGCACATGATGCAAAGAAAAAAGAGGCGCAATGAGGTAGCTGTGTGAGTAAGATAAGCGACCCTAGTGGCCGACACAAACACCGTGCCCATCTAGGAGTGGCACTGCAGTGTCACGCAGGATGGCCCTTCCAAAAAACCCTCCCCAAACAGCACATGACGCAAAGAAAAAAAGAGGCGCAATGAGGTAGCTGTGTGAGTAAGATAAGCGACCCTAGTGGCCGACACAAACACCGTGCCCATCTAGGAGTGGCACTGCAGTGTCACGCAGGATGGCCCTTTCAAAAAACCCTCCCCAAACAGCACATGACGCAAAGAAAAAAAGAGGCGCAATGAGGTAGCTGTGTGAGTAAGATAAGCGACCCTAGTGGCCGACACAAACACCGTGCCCATCTAGGAGTGGCACTGCAGTGTCACGCAGGATGGCCCTTCCAAAAAACCCTCCCCAAACAGCACATGACGCAAAGAAAAAAAGAGGCGCAATGAGGTAGCTGTGTGAGTAAGATAAGCGACCCTAGTGGCCGACACAAACACCGGGCCCATCTAGGAGTGGCACTGCAGTGTCACGCAGGATGGCCCTTCCAAAAAACCCTCCCCAAACAGCACATGACGCAAAGAAAAAAAGAGGCGCAATGAGGTAGCTGTGTGAGTAAGATAAGCGACCCTAGTGGCCGACACAAACACCGGGCCCATCTAGGAGTGGCACTGCAGTGTCACGCAGGATGGCCCTTCCAAAAAACCCTCCCCAAACAGCACATGACGCAAAGAAAAAAAGAGGCGCAATGAGGTAGCTGTGTGAGTAAGATAAGCGACCCTAGTGGCCGACACAAACACCGTGCCCATCTAGGAGTGGCACTGCAGTGTCACGCAGGATGGCCCTTTCAAAAAACCCTCCCCAAACAGCACATGACGCAAAGAAAAAAAGAGGCGCAATGAGGTAGCTGTGTGAGTAAGATAAGCGACCCTAGTGGCCGACACAAACACCGTGCCCATCTAGGAGTGGCACTGCAGTGTCACGCAGGATGGCCCTTTCAAAAAACCCTCCCCAAACAGCACATGACGCAAAGAAAAAAAGAGGCGCAATGAGGTAGCTGTGTGAGTAAGATAAGCGACCCTAGTGGCCGACACAAACACCGTGCCCATCTAGGAGTGGCACTGCAGTGTCACGCAGGATGGCCCTTCCAAAAAACCCTCCCCAAACAGCACATGACGCAAAGAAAAAAAGAGGCGCAATGAGGTAGCTGTGTGAGTAAGATAAGCGACCCTAGTGGCCGACACAAACACCGGGCCCATCTAGGAGTGGCACTGCAGTGTCACGCAGGATGGCCCTTCCAAAAAAACCTCCCCAAACAGCACATGACGCAAAGAAAAAAAGAGGCGCAATGAGGTAGCTGTGTGAGTAAGATAAGCGACCCTAGTGGCCGACACAAACACCGGGCCCATCTAGGAGTGGCACTGCAGTGTCACGCAAGATGGCCCTTCCAAAAAACCCTCCCCAAACAGCACATGATGCAAAGAAAAAAAGAGGCGCAATGAGGTAGCTGTGTGAGTAAGATAAGCGACCCTAGTGGCCGACACAAACACCGTGCCCATCTAGGAGTGGCACTGCAGTGTCACGCAGGATGGCCCTTCCAAAAAACCCTCCCCAAACAGCACATGACGCAAAGAAAAAAAGAGGCGCAATGAGGTAGCTGTGTGAGTAAGATAAGCGACCCTAGTGGCCGACACAAACACCGTGCCCATCTAGGAGTGGCACTGCAGTGTCACGCAGGATGGCCCTTTCAAAAAACCCTCCCCAAACAGCACATGACGCAAAGAAAAAAAGAGGCGCAATGAGGTAGCTGTGTGAGTAAGATAAGCGACCCTAGTGGCCGACACAAACACCGTGCCCATCTAGGAGTGGCACTGCAGTGTCACGCAGGATGGCCCTTTCAAAAAACCCTCCCCAAACAGCACATGACGCAAAGAAAAAAAGAGGCGCAATGAGGTAGCTGTGTGAGTAAGATAAGCGACCCTAGTGGCCGACACAAACACCGTGCCCATCTAGGAGTGGCACTGCAGTGTCACGCAGGATGGCCCTTCCAAAAAACCCTCCCTAAACAGCACATGACGCAAAGAAAAAAAGAGGCGCAATGAGGTAGCTGTGTGAGTAAGATAAGCGACCCTAGTGGCCGACACAAACACCGGGCCCATCTAGGAGTGGCACTGCAGTGTCACGCAGGATGGCCCTTCCAAAAAACCCTCCCCAAACAGCACATGACGCAAAGAAAAAAAGAGGCGCAATGAGGTAGCTGTGTGAGTAAGATAAGCGACCCTAGAGGCCGACACAAACACCGGGCCCATCTAGGAGTGGCACTGCAGTGTCACGCAAGATGGCCCTTCCAAAAAACCCTCCCCAAACAGCACATGATGCAAAGAAAAAAAGAGGCGCAATGAGGTAGCTGTGTGAGTAAGATAAGCGACCCTAGTGGCCGACACAAACACCGTGCCCATCTAGGAGTGGCACTGCAGTGTCACGCAGGATGGCCCTTCCAAAAAACCCTCCCCAAACAGCACATGACGCAAAGAAAAAAAGAGGCGCAATGAGGTAGCTGTGTGAGTAAGATAAGCGACCCTAGTGGCCGACACAAACACCGTGCCCATCTAGGAGTGGCACTGCAGTGTCACGCAGGATGGCCCTTCCAAAAAAACCTCCCCAAACAGCACATGACGCAAAGAAAAAAAGAGGCGCAATGAGGTAGCTGTGTGAGTAAGATAAGCGACCCTAGTGGCCGACACAAACACCGGGCCCATCTAGGAGTGGCATTGCAGTGTCACGCAGGATGGCCCTTCCAAAAAACCCTCCCCAAACAGCACATGACGCAAAGAAAAAAAGAGGCGCAATGAGGTAGCTGTGTGAGTAAGATAAGCGACCCTAGTGGCCGACACAAACACCGTGCCCATCTAGGAGTGGCACTGCAGTGTCACGCAGGATGGCCCTTCCAAAAAACCCTCCCCAAACAGCACATGACGCAAAGAAAAAAAGAGGCGCAATGAGGTAGCTGTGTGAGTAAGATAAGCGACCCTAGTGGCCGACACAAACACCGTGCCCATCTAGGAGTGGCACTGCAGTGTCACGCAGGATGGCCCTTCCAAAAAACCCTCCCCAAACAGCACATGACGCAAAGAAAAAAGAGGCGCAATGAGGTAGCTGTGTGAGTAAGATAAGCGACCCTAGTGA